>NC_034177.2:3843162-3922665 GCF_002021735.2 Oncorhynchus kisutch | reverse complement strand
TCTTCCACTGTAGGCTATTCTCTCTGTCTCTCTCTCTCCTCTCTCTCTCTCTCTCATTCTCTCTTCTCTCTCTCTCTCTCTTTCTCATTCTCTCTCTCTCTCCTCTCTCTTCTCTCTCTTCTCTCTCTCTCTCTCTCTCTTCTCTCTCTCTCTCTCTTCTCTCTCTCTCATTCTCTCTCTCTCATTCTCTCTCTCTCTCTCATTCTCTCATTCTCTCTCTCTCTCTCATTCTCTCTCTCTCTCATCTCTCTCTCTCTCTCATTCTCTCTCTTCTCTCTCTCTCTCTCTCTCTTCTCTCTCTCTCTCTCATTCTCTCTCTCTCTCTCTCTCTCTCTCTCTCTCTCTCTCATTCTCTCTCTCTCTCTCATTCTCTCTCTCTCTCTCATTCTCTCTCTCTCTCTCATTCTCTCCCTCTCTCTCATTCTCTCTCTCTCTCTCTCTCTCTCTCATTCTCTCTCTCTCTCTCTCATTCTCTCTCTCTCTCTCTCTCTCTCTCATTCTCTCTCTCTCTCTCTCTCTCTCTCTCTCTCTCTCTCTCATTCTCTCTCTCTCTCTCATTCTCTCTCTCTCTCTCATTCTCTCTCTCTCATTCTCTCTGTCATTCTTTCTCTCTCATTCTCTCTCTCTCTCTCTCTCTCATTCTCTCTCTCTCTCTCTCATTCTCTCTCTCTCTCTCATTCTCTCTCTCTCATTTTCTCTCATTCTCTCTGTCATTCTTTCTCTCTCATTCTCTCTCTCATTCTCTCTCTCTCTGTCATTCTCTCTCTGTCCTTCTCTCTCTCTCTCTTTCTCTCTCTCTCTCATTCTCATTCTATCTATGTCTCTCATTATGTCTCTCATTCTCTCTCTGCAGATGATGACTTAGTCAAAAAATAGGATCCCAATAAAGGTTATGTTGAATAGATAGACTGATTGATGTCTTGATCTATGATGACCAACTTGTCTCTGGCTCAGTTTGTCCCTAACAGACTCCTCTACTCCACCCTAGTTACATCTCATCAGTTAGGGAAATAGGTTTATTCATGGTTATGATGTCAGACCAGCTCTCTCTGGGTGTCAATGTAGCCCTACCTGCAACTTCAAAATCAGTGTCCCCCATAAGCTCAAGAGGAAATGCTCAAGTCATTCAGTTACTGTGAACACCCAAATGACACCAATTCAGTCAGTGTCTGGCTACTGGGGGGGTCAGTCAGTGTCTGTACACACAGTGGGCTACTGGGGGGGTCAGTCATTGTCTGGCCACAGGGGAGGTCAGTCAGTGTCTGGCTACTGGGTGGGGGTCAGTCAGCATCTGTCTACTGGGGGGTCAGTCAGTGTCTGGCTACTGGGGGGGTCAGTCAGCATCTGGCTACTGGGGGGGTCAGTCAGCATCTGGCTACTGGGGGGATCAATCAGCGTCTGGCTACTGGAGGGGGGGTCAGTCACGTCTGGCTACTGGGGGGTCAGTCAGTATATTGCTCCTGGGGGGTCAGTCATTGTCTGGCTACTGGGGGGTCAGTCAGCATCTGGCTACTGGGGGGTCAGTCAATGTCTGGCTACTGGGGGGGGGGGGTCAGTCAACATCTGGCTACTGGGGGGGGTCAATCAGTGTATGGCTCCTGGGGGGTCAGATATTGTCTGGCTACTGGGGGATCAGTCAGCATCTGGCTACTGGGGGGTCAGTCAACGTCTGGCTACTGGGGGGGGGGGGGTCAGTCAGCATCTGGCTACTGGGGGGTCAGTCATTGTCTGGCTACTGGGGGGTCAGTCAGCATCTGGCTACTGGGGGGTCAGTCAGCATCTGGCTACTGGGGGGTCAGTCAGCATCTGGCTACTGGGGGGTCAGTCAGCATCTGGCTACTGGGGGGTCAGTCAGCATCTGGCTACTGGGGGGTCAGTCAAAGTCTGGCTACTGGGGGGTCAGTCAGCATCTGGCTACTGGGGGGTCAGTCAGTGTATTGCTCCTGGGGGGTCAGTCATTGTCTGGCTACTGGGGGGTCAGTCAGCATCTGGCTACTGGGGGGTCAGTCAGCATCTGGCTACTGGGGGGTCAGTCAATGTCTGGCTACTGGGGGATCTCAGTCAGTGTCTAGCCACTGGGGGAGGATCAGTCAGTGTCTGGCCACTGGGGGGGTCAGTCGGTGTCTGGCTACTGGGGGGTCAGTCAGCGTCTGGCTACTGGGTGGGGGTCAGTCAGCGTCTGTCTACTGGGGGGTCAGTCAGTGTCTGGCTACTGGGGGGGTCAGTCAGCATCTGGCTACTGGGGGGGTCAGTCAGCATCTGGCTACTGGGGGGTCAATCAGCGTCTGGCTACTGGAGGGGGGGTCAGTCAACGTCTGGCTACTGGGGGGTCAGTCAGTGTATTGCTCCTGGGGGGTCAGTCATTGTCTGGCTACTGGGGGGTCAGTCAGCATCTGGCTACTGGGGGGTCAGTCAGCATCTGGCTACTGGGGGGTCAGTCAATGTCTGGCTACTGGGGGGGGGGGGGGGGGGTCAGTCAACATCTGGCTACTGGGGGGGTCAATCAGTGTATGGCTCCTGGGGGGTCAGATATTGTCTGGCTACTGGGGGATCAGTCAGCATCTGGCTACTGGGGGGTCAGTCAACGTCTGGCTACTGGGGGGGGGGGGGTCAGTCAGCATCTGGCTACTGGGGGGTCAGTCATTGTCTGGCTACTGGGGGGTCAGTCAGCATCTGGCTACTGGGGGGTCAGTCAGCATCTGGCTACTGGGGGGTCAGTCAGCATCTGGCTACTGGGGGGTCAGTCAACGTCTGGCTACTGGGGGGTCAGTCAGCATCTGGCTACTGGGGGGGCAGTCAGTGTCTGGCTACTGGGGGGGGGGGGTCAGTCAACGTCTGGCTACTGGGGGGGGCAGTCAGTGTCTGGCTACTGGGGGGGTCAGTCAGCGTCTGGCTACTGAAGGTCAGTCAGCATCTGGCCAGTCTGTGTCTGGTTCTTGGGGGGGCAGTCAGTGTATGGCTCCTGGGGGGTCAGTCATTGTCTGGCTACTGGGGGGTCAGTCAGTGTCTGAGTAGTGGGGGTCAGTCAGTGTTTGGCTACTTGGGGGGTCAGTCAGTGTTTGGCTACTTGGGGGGTCAGTCAGTGTCTGACTACTTGGGGGGTCAGTCAACGTTTGGCTACTTGGGAGGTCAGTCAACATCTGGCTACTGGGGGGTCAGTCATTGTCTGGCTACTTGGGGGTCAGTCAGCATCTGGCTACTGGGGGGTCAGTCAACGTCTGGCTACTGGGGGGGGGGGGTCAGTCAGCATCTGGCTACTGGGGGGTCAGTCATTGTCTGGCTACTGGGGGGTCAGTCAGCATCTGGCTACTGGGGGGTCAGTCAACGTCTGGCTACTGGGGGGGGGTCAGTCAGCATCTGGCTACTATAGGGTCAGTCTTTGTCTGGCTACTGGGGGGCCAGTCAGCATCTGGCTACTGGGGGGTCAGTCAGCATCTGGCTACTGGGGGGTCAGTCAGCATCTGGCTACTGGGTGGTCAGTCGCTGTCTGGCTACTGGGGGGTCAGTCAACATCTGGCTACTGAAGGTCAGTCAGCATCTGGCTAGTCTGTGTCTGGCTGCTGGGGTGTCAATCAGTGTATGGCTCCTGGGGGGTCAGTCAACATCTGGCTACTGGGGGTGGTCAGTCGCTGTCTGGCTACTGGGGGGGTCAGTCAACATCTGGCTACTGAAGGTCAGTCAGCATCTGGTCAGTCAGTGTATGGCTCCTGGGGGGTCAGTCATTGTCTGGCTACTGGGGGGTCAGTCAGTGTTTGGCTACTTGGGGGGTCAGTCAGTGTCTGGCTACTGGGGGGGTCAGTCAGCGTCTGGCTACTGAAGATCAGTCAGCATCTGGCCAGTCTGTGTCTAGTTCCTGGGGGGTCAGTCAGTGTATGGCTCCTGGGGGGTCAGTCATTGTCTGGCTCCTGGGGCGTCAGTCAGTGTCTGAGTAGTGGGGGTCAGTCAGTGTCTGGCTACTTGGGGGGTCAGTCAATGTTTGGCTACTTGGGGGTTCAGTCAACATCTGACTACTGTGGGTCAGTCAACATCTGGCTACTGGTGGGGTTAGTCAGCGTCTGGCTACTGGGGGGGTCAGTCAGTGTCTGTACACACAGTGGGCTACTGAGTGTCTCATCAGGGGGATCGGTGATGACAATGGGACGTAGACGACTGGTGAAATGGATCCACCCGCCTTGTTCTTCACAGGCCTTGTTCTTCACAGGCCTTGTTCTTCACAGGCCTTGTTCTTCACATGCCTTCTTAAATGTAGCAATTCGACCGACAGTCACAGGTTTGTTCCTTGACTATTAAGTTTCCCATGTCAGTGGAAGGGCAGGTTTGATCTGATAGACGGTGTATTGATCGGATATTGTGTTTAAAATGTCATCTTAATCACTGGTGTCTGTTGAAATGATCAGACCTAATATTATGCAATGAAAAATCTGTGTTAATCGTTTGACATTGAACCTGATTAAAAGGTAAAATTATGTTGTTTGATATCTAGTACTATAATTCTAAATAGTAAAAGTAAATGATCGTGTTTGTATGTCTATTATTTCAGTGTAATTGGTAAAGGTAAATGATGGATATCTAGTACTATAGTGTAATTGGTAAAGGTAAATGATGCTGGATATCTAGTACTATAGTGTAATTGGTAAAGGTAAATGATGCTGGATATCTAGTACTATAGTGTAATTGGTAAAGGTAAATGATGCTAGATATCTAGTACTATAGTGTAATTGGGAAAGGTAAATGGTGCTTTATATTAAGACCATGTAATTACCATATAATTACCACGTAATAACGCCTGATGGTACAGTATTACATTCTAGTCTTTCCATTTGTTGCTGAGAACTGAAGACTGTATTTGGCGAGGCCGACATCTACAAAGATCTGGAGTTATAGTTGACTTTTATTTCATACTTGGACAGAACTTGGATGATAGACCATCACTGTTCAAGTGTACATATATAAGTAATGAATAAATGTTCTTATTGAATATGTCTGCTGAGTCATTCTACTTATCTTGCGGACTCCACAGAATGTTCTTCATCTTCTTCGTTATTTTCAGTGTCGACAGTTTTGTTTGAAATGGCATGTGGGCACAACTTTGAATATTACCAAGACCATTTGACCATCCTGCCAGAAGGTCTGGTGATCCAGCTTGGATAGCTCTATCGGTTGAAGCACTGAGGCTCCTGTAGACATGTGTGGAGGAGAGAGTAGAGGCCAGATGCTCTGGCTGTCAGCCTGGATCCAAACTGAATTGTTCCGTTGAAATTATGAGATGAAAAGATAGTAAAAATGATGATCTATCGATCATCCTGGAGATTTTTTTTTTGTGGGGTAGAGCCGGGGTGGAGTCCATTAGAATTGAATAGCAGTCAGTTCAGGAAATGATTCAAAAGGAACAACTTTTGAAAATGAATAGTTTCTCCTTTTCAGTTTATTGAGAAGTGCTTGAAAATAAATCAATTTAAAATGATTGAATTGGAATGTCAATGTACCTGCTGAATTGACTGACTTCAATTTTTGAACCCAACCCTGCAGAGACTCTCCGGCTGCTCGAGTCTTTCAGACAGTTTGTAGTTGGAGTTGTTTCAAGGCAAGTGTTTGTCAACGGTGCTGAGCTGAGCTCCCAGGCCCATTTTTATTTTACCTTTATTTAACAAGTCAGTTAAGAACACATTCTTATTTTCAATGACGGCCTAGGAACAGTTAACTGCCTGTTCAGGGGGGAGAACGACAGATTTGTACCTTGTCAGCTGGGAGTTTGAACTTGCAACCTTCCGGTTGCTAGTCCACCGCTCTAACCACTAGGCTACCCTCCCGCCCCATTGACACCAGGGTCTCATTCTCAAGGGGGCCCTGAGTAATACAACACTCATTTACAATCTGAAACAAAACGGCAACCAATACAATGTAAAATAAAATACAACACAACATTTAAGAAAAAGAGTTACATTCCTCAGCTACTAGGTCCTCCATCAAGACTTTAAATTGCCCGAGCGGCACCACAACATCCAAATGTAATGGGTTTTGTAAACTGTTTCAGCAGTGAAGTGCATTACAACTAAACAAGGATTTCCATAATTTGGTGGAGACCTGAAGGAACCTCAGTTAACCAACCCTGTGAACAGGTTTGGTGAGGCATATTTATACACGAAAACAACAAAGTTGTGTAAGTTGGAAGCTTGTGTAGTAGAACTTTATATATAAAAACAGAATAGTGATCTAAAGGACTTTAGTGAGTATCAACCTTTAAATACAGGATGCAGTAGTGAATATTAAAACTGTCCCCTGTGAGAAAGCGAAGGGCCCTACGATGGTAAACAACATCCAGAGGTTTAAGAGAAGTGGCTGCTGCAAATCTGATAAATGGTGTCACCATAGTCAAGAACTGACAGGAATGTTGACTGTACAATCTGCTTCATGCTGTTGTAGGGAGAAGAAAGATATATTTCTATAAAAGAAGCCCGCTTTAAACCTGAGCTTTTTAACTAGCACATCAGTGTATGATCTTTATGATCTTAGCAAGTTAATTAACACATCTTAAACAAGCGTGGCAGCTGAAACTGTGCTTTGTCCCGGTCTAAACGTCCTGGTCTAAATGTCCCAGTCTCCTGGTCTAAATGTCCTGGTCTAAACGTCCTGGTCCTAACGTCCCGGTCTAAATGTCCCGGTCTAAATGACCTGGTCTAAATGTCCTGGTCTCCTGGTCTAAATGACCTGGTCTAAATGTCCTGGTCTCCTGGTCTAAATGTCCCGGTCTAAATGTCCTGGTCTCCTGGTCTAAATGTCCCGGTCTAAATGTCCCGGTCTAAATGACGTGGTCTAAATGTCTAGAACCAGACTGGTTCATATAGAATATAGAATGAGAATTTTAGAAAAGTTGGCCAGGGATTCTAAAACTCTGGAAAGGCAAGATCATGTAAGGGTCTCCTCCTTCAAGATCATGTAAGGATCTCCTCCTTCAAGATCATGTAAGGATCTCCTCCTCCAAGATCATGTAAGGATCTCCTCCTCCAAGATCATGTAAGGATCTCCTCCTCCAAGATCATGTAAGGATCTCCTCCTTCAAGATCATGTAAGGATCTCCATCTTCAAGATCATGTAAGGATCTCCTCCTTCAAGATCATGTAATGATCTCCATCTTCAAGATCATGTTAGGATCTCCTCCAAGATCATGTAAGGATCTCCATCTTGAAGATCATATAAGGATCTCCTCCTTCAAGATCATGTAAGGATCTCCTCCTTCAAGATCATGTAGGGATCTCCTCCATGATCATGTAAGGATCTCCATCTTCAAGATCATGTAAGGGTCTCCTCCTTCAAGATCATGTAAGGATCTCCTCCTTCAAGATCATGTAAGGGTCTCCTCCTTCAAGATCATGTTAGGATCTCCATCTTCAAGATCATGTAGGGGTCTCCTCCAAGATCAGGGAAGGATCTCCTCCTTCAAGATCAATGTTAGGATCTCCTCCTTCAAGATCATGTAAGGATCTCCTCCTTCAAGATAATGTAGGGATCTCCTCCTTTGTGCAGGGGGAGGACATTTGACTGCTTTCTATATCTTAGGAAAGATGACACCAGAAACAATTTTCAAGTAAAACATCTAGGTCAATGTTTCTGCTATAAGTAGGGCAGAGCTGCAGTAAGACGGATCAAGTGAATCAACCCATATGGATTTTTTAACATCAATCTTCTTTAGCAAAGTCTTTAGTACATCATAGACATCAAATGGCTAAAATAAACTGCGAGTCTATAAGTGCATCATTCTCTACTATCTCTACTACCTGAGGTGAATGAAGGGCTCCCTCTAGGGGCGGCAGTGTAGCCTAGTGGTTAGAGCGTTGGACTAGTAACCGGAAGGTTGCAAGTTCAAACCCCCGAGCTGACAAGGTACAAATCTGTTGTTCTACCCCTGAACAGGCAGTTAACCCACTGTTCCCAGGCCATCTTTGAAAAGAAGAATTTGTTCTTAACTGACTTGTAAAATAAAATTTAAAAAAGTGGGAATGAGATTAATTTTCAGATACTTTCCTTTCAAACAAAGCAAAATGGTTGTTAAAAGCACCACAAATGTCAATTTCATCTAGTATGGGCTCAGAGGCTGTCAAAACCTGCTGGGGGTAACGAGAGGGTGAGGTTTTGTTTAAAAGATCTGTCCACTTTCCAGAAATTGGCTTGATTACCACCACACTCCAATACACAATTCAAGAAATATGTTGATTTTGCTTTTCTAACCATTGATAAACATCTATAGCGCGTTCTGAAAATATTCAGACCCCTTGACCTTTTCCACATGTTGTTACGTTACAGCCTTATTCTAAAATGGATTAAATAGTTTTTTTCCACAAAACCCCATAATGACAAAGCAATAACAGGTTTTTTAAAAACTGAAATATTACGTTTACATAAGTATTCAGACCCTTTACTCAGTGCTTTGTTGAAGCACATTTGGCAGCGATTACATCCTTGCCAAAGGTATTGACGGGTATTGACGCTACAAGCTTGGTACACCTGTATTTGGGGAGTTTCTCCCATTCTTCTCTGCAGACCCTCTGAAGCTCTGTCAGGTTGGATGGGGAGCGTCGCTGCACAGCTATTTTCATGTCTCTGAAGAGATGTTAATTTGAGTTTAAGTCCGGGCTCTGACTGGGCCACTCAAGGACATTCAGAGACCTGTCCCGAAGTCACTCCTGCATTGCCTTGGCTGTGTGCTAGGGTCATTGTCCTGAATCAAGTGCACCTACCGCCAACTGCACTAGGGCTGCCGAATCAAGTCCACCTACCGCCAACAGAACTATGGCTGCCGAATCAAGTGCACCTACCGCCAACAGAACTAGGGCTGCTGAATCAAGTGCACCTACCGCCAACAGAACTAGGGCTGCTGAATCAAGTGCACCTACCGCCATCAGAACTAGGGCTGCTGAATCAAGTGCACCTACCGCCAACAGAACTAGGGCTGCTGAATCAAGTGCACCTACCGCCAACAGAACTAGGGCTGCTGAATCAAGTGCACCTACCGCCAACAGAACTAGGGCTGCTGAATCAAGTCCACCTACCGCCAACAGAACTAGGGCTGCTGAATCAAGTCCACCTACCGCCAACAGCACTAGGGCTGCCGAATCAAGTGCACCTACCGCCAACAGAACTAGGGCTACTGAATCAAGTGCACCTACCGCCAACAGCACTAGGGCTGCTGAATCAAGTGCACCTACCGCCAACAGAACTAGGGCTGTCGAATCAAGTGCACCTACCGCCAACAGAACTAGGGCTGTCGAATCAAGTGCACCTACCGCCAACAGAACTAGGGCTGCTGAATCAAGTGCACCTACCGCCAACAGAACTAGGGCTGCTGAATCAAGTCCACCTACCGCCAACAGAACTAGGGCTGTCGAATCAAGTGCACCTACCGGCAACAGAACTAGGGCTGCTGAATCAAGTGCACCTACCGCCAACAGCACTAGGGCTGCTGAATCAAGTGCACCTACCGCCAACAGCACAATTTTTTTTTAAAGGAACGCAAAGCTTTGTCATAGTTTTTTTTTACAGAAATGTTTGGTGATCGACCGCTTGGTGACCACTGGCCTATATGGACAGGGCTAAATTGTAATGTTTTTTTTTTTACAGAAGAAATATGAAAAGCGTAACCATGGTAGCAAAGGGACTCTCCTGACTTTAGGGGGAAGTTTGTTCCACTATTAGGGTGCCAGGACTTTAAAAAAGTATCGACTGGGCTGAGTGGAAGCTGCCCTCCTCCCATATAGGGGTAGGAGGGCCAAGAGACCAGAGGTGGCAGGAACGGGATGTTGGGGTGTACGGTCTGACCATGTACTGAAGCTAAGGAGGGCCAAGAGACCAGAGGTGGCAGGAACGGAGTGTTGGGGGTGTACGGTTTGACCATATACTGAAGCTAAGGAGGGCCAAGAGACCAGAGGTGGCAGGAACGGAGTGTTGGGGGTGTACAGTTTGACCATATACTGAAGCTAAGGAGGGCCAGTTCCCCTTGCTGCTCTGCAGGTAAAGCACCAGGGTTTTCAAGATGATGCAAGCGTCGACTGGAAGCCAGGGGGGTGGAGCGGTGGAGCAGGGTGACATGGTAGAACTTAGGAAGGTTAAACACCAGGGGGGGTTGCGGCGTTCTGGATAGGTTGCAGGAGTTTGACGGCACAAGCAAGGGGTTCTAGCTAAAGCTAAGTTATAAAATATGATCGTACTGTGTTAGACTTTCACAAGGCTATTCAGAGAAACAGATTGTACTTTCGGGACTGCGTAGAAAGGGGTCATACGTGCGTTTAGGTGCGTGTCTCCCGGCGAATCATCTTCTCAATAAACAAAAACAGGCTCCTTCTGTTCAGAACAACCCAGGGTATGAGGTCATGTCATCTTGTACATCCTAACATAGTGATCATAAACGTGTTCAGAACAACCCAGGGTATGAGGTCATGTCATCTTGTAAATGTACATCTAACATAGTGATCATAAACGTGTTCAGAACAACCCAGGGTATGAGGTCATGTCATCTTGTAAATGTACATCTAACATAGTGATCATAAACGTGTTCAGAACAACCCAGGGTATGAGGTCATGTCATCTTGTAAATGTACATCTAACATAGTGATCATAAACGTGTTCAGAACAACCCAGGGTATGAGGTCACATGGAAATGTGAAGTGCACATTTGGACTCACAGGTGTTTGTCTTGTATGACGTCGAAGAGGTATTTATTACAATCCTCAACGGCTCATCTTTCAAAATACATTGAGTCCTCTTAATTTACAATATTTCCTTTCACTCAGACAACACATTTGCAAAAAGTCGCTCAATTACTGTGAGGGATGGGGGCAACTTGTTGTTGCTAGCAGTGCTCAAGTTCAGAACGGCTGCCAAAACCCACACAGCGCTGTGAAGTTACTGTAAAGCCCCTATGTTCCAATTTAAATGATGGTGCATTGTGGGAAAAGTGTGGAGTTGGTTTCACCTTCTTTCCTGTTAAATGTGCTGTCAGAGGAATGGGAACTCCAGATGGGTGGGTGGAGTTGGTTTCACCTTCTTTCCTGTTAAATGTGCTGTCAGAGGAATGGGAACTCCAGATGAGTGGGTGGAGTTGGTTTCACCTTCTTTCCTGTTAAATGTGCTGTCAGAGGAATGGGAACTCCAGATGGGTGGGTGGAGTTGGTTTCACCTTCTTTCCTGTTAAATGTGCTGTCAGAGGAATGGGAACTCCAGATGAGTGGGTGGAGTTGGTTTCACCTTCTTTCCTGTTAAATGTGCTGTCAGAGGAATGGGAACTCCAGATGGGTGGGTGGAGTTGGTTTCACCTTCTTTCCTGTTAAATGTGCTGTCAGAGGAAGCTTCTCCTCCTGGCTGGATAGCTCTATGTCTCTAAAGGCTGGGGGCATAGTAACTAGAGGCTGGGGGCATAGTAACTAGAGGCTGGGGGCATAGTAACTAGAGGC
The DNA here is from genome assembly GCF_002021735.2 of Oncorhynchus kisutch. NCBI lineage: Eukaryota > Metazoa > Chordata > Actinopteri > Salmoniformes > Salmonidae > Oncorhynchus > Oncorhynchus kisutch. Next base: position 3,911,221 of record NC_034177.2, on the reverse strand, counting down.
TGGGGGCATAGTAACTAGAGGCTGGGGGCATAGTAACTAGAGGCTGGGGGCATAGTAACTAGAGGCTGGGGGCATAGTAACTAAAGACTGGGGGCATAGTAACTAAAGACTGGGGGCATAGTAACTAAAGGCTGGGGGCATAGTAACTAAAGACTGGGGGCATAGTAACTTGCCTCTTGGTCCTAGGCTTTGAGATAGTTAAAAGGCTGTCTCTCCATGCCTCTTGGTCCTAGGCTTTGAGATAGTTAAAAGGCTGTCTCTCCATGCCTCTTGGTCCTAGGCTTTGAGATAGTTAAAAGGCTGTCTCTCCATGCCTCTTGGTCCTAGGCTTTGAGATAGTTAAAAGGCCAGAGGACCTGAGGGACCTACTGGGTAAATACAGTAACTTAAAAGCATACCTTACATATACTGAGGTGCACAATCGTGGATTGATTTAAAAACCAATAGAAGAATCTTAAAATTAATTCTAAAACTCATCGGTGTAGAGACTTTAAAACCGGTGTAATGTGTGCTCACATTGGCCAACTAGCTGCCGACGTTGGTTGACTGTGCCTTTAAACAGCTTGAAAAATTCCAGAAAATGATGTCATGGCTTTAGAAGCTTCTGATAGGCCACTTGACATCATTTGAGTCAATTAGAGGTGTACCTGAGTATGTATTTCAAGGCCTACCTTCAAACTTAGTGCCTCTGATTGACATACTGGGAAAATCAAAAGAAATCAGCCAAGACCTCAGAAAATAATTGTAGACCTCCACAAGTCTGGTTCATCCTTGGGAGCAATTTTCAAATGCCTGAAGGTACCACGTTCATCTGTACAAACAATATTATGCAAGTATAAACACCATGGGACCACTCAGCCATCATATTGCTCAGGAAGGAGACGCGTTCTGTCTCCTAGAGATGAACGTACTTTGGTGCGAAAAGTGTAAATCAATCCAGAACAACAGCAAATGACCTTGTGAAGATGCTGGAGGAAACAGGTACACAAGTATAAGTATCCACAGTCAAACGAGTCCTATATCGACATAACCTGAAAGGCCGCTCAGCAAGGAAGAAGCTACTGCTCCAAAACCGCCATAAAAAAGCCAAACTATGGTTTGCAACTGCACATGGGGACAAAGATTGTACTTTTTGGAGAAATGTCCTCTGGTCTGATGAAACAAAAATATAACTGTTTGGCCATAATGACCATTGTTATGTTTGGAGGAAAAAGGGGGAGGCTTGCAAGCCGAAGAACACCATCCCAACCGTGAAGCGCGGGGGTGACAGCATCATGTTGTGGGGGTGCTTTGCTGCAGGAGGGACTGGTGCGCTTCACAAAATAGATGGCTTCATGAGGCAGGAAAATTATGTGGATATATTGAAGCAACATCTCAAGAGATCAGTCAGGAAGTTAAAGCTTAGTCGCAATTTAATGGACAATGACCCCAAGCATACTTCCAAAGTTGTGGCAAAATGGCTTAAGGACAACAATGTCAAGGTGTTGGAGTGGCCATCACAAAGCCCTGACCTCAATCCTATAGAACATTTGTGGGCAGAACTGAAAAAGCATGTGCGAGCAAGGAGGCCTACAAACCTGACTCAGTTACACCAGCTCTGTCAAGAGGAATGGGCCAAAATTCACCCAACTTATTGTGAGAAGATTGTGGAAGCCTACCTGAAACATTTGACTCAAATTAAACAATTTAAAGGCAATGCTACCAAATACTAATTGAGTGTATGTAAACTTCTGACCCACTGGGAATGTGATGATAGGAATAAAAGCTGAAATAAGTCACTCTCTCTACTATTATTCTGACATTTCACATTCTTAAAATAAAGTGGTGATCCTAACTGACCTGAAACAGGGAATTCTTACCAGGATTAAGTTTCAGGAATTGTGAAAAACTGAGTTTAAATGTATTTGACTAAGGTGTATGTAAACTTCCGACTTCAACTGTATCTGAAAGTTTTCAAATATTATTTGAACCCAGGGCTGGTCCTCTACCCTACTGTCTGCTGTGCGGAGGATGGCTCAGCAAGGCGTCTGGCTCTAACTTCTTTGGTCGGTCAAAGCTAAATGGGGGTTTAAATAAACTGGCAAATCAGCTGTGTTCCCTGCTCAACCCACGCTTATTGCGGGAGCCAAGTTGCCCACTCTCAGCCGCCTCAGAGCAATCAACAGCCAAGTTGCCCACTCTCAGCTGCCTCAGAGCAATCAACAGGGGGATTGTTGGAGTGGTACACAGATTAGCCTACTATCTCTCTGCACTCAATATGTTAGCACGTAGAGGTTTTGCCCTGGGCAGGTTTGTGAGGTAAGCAGAATCACTACAGTCTGTTTACACAATACTTGTCGTACATCACAAATGGTGCCCTATTCCCTATATAGTGCACTACTTTTGGCCAGTCCCCAGGATCAAAAGTAGTGCACTATAAAGGGAATAGGGTACCATTTAGGATGCAGTACACAGAACTTGTAGTGTGAAATACTAAAGCCAAGGTTGCTCAGTTGGTTTCACCTCGAACAAACAGATGGGAATACATTTGGTAGAAGCATTGGCATCTCTGTCTGTTTTATATTTATTCGTGCTCCACAGAGTTCAACAGCACAGTCTGCACAACATAAAATAGCATTGGCTTTCAAATCTTGCTGAGAGGGAGAGAGAGAGAGAAAGAGAAAAAAAAATTGGGTTCTTGGTCACATCTCTTCTCCCCCGGTTGCTCAGTTTGGCCGGGCGGCCAGCTCTAGGAAGAGTCTTGGTCATTCCAAACCAATACAAAACTCCAGCACACAACATCCCACGGAGTGAGCACGCTCTGCCGCAAAGAGGCAGTTTAGTCGGAGCAAAGTCCATGTCCCAGGGAGTGAGCACGCTCTGCCACAAAGAGGCAGTTTAGTCGGAGCAAAGTCCACATCTTAGGGAGTGAGCACACTCTGCCACAAAGAGGCAGTTTAGTCAGAGCAAAGTCCACATCTTAGGGAGTGAGCACGCTCTGCCACAAAGAGGCAGTTTAGTCGGAGCAAGGTCCACGTCCAGGGAGTGAGCACGCTCTGCCACAAAGAGGCAGTTTAGTCGGAGCAAAGTCCACGTCGCAGGGGGTGAGCACGCTCTGCCACAAAGAGGCAGTTTAGTTGGAGCAAAGTCCACGTCCCAGGGAGTGAGCACGCTCTGCCACAAAGAGGCAGTTTAGTTGGAGCAAAGTCCACGTCCCAGGGGGTGAGCACGCTCTGCCACAAAGAGGCAGTTTAGTTGGAGCAAAGTCCACGTCCAGGGGGTGAGCACGCTCTACCACAAAGAGGCAGTTTAGTCGGAGCAAAGTCCACGTCCCAGGGGGTGAGCACGCTCTGCCGCAAAGAGGCAGTTTAGTTGGAGCAAAGTCCACGTCCAGGGGGTGAGCACGCTCTGCCACAAAGAGGCAGTTTAGTCGGAGCAAAGTCCACGTCCCAGGGGGTGAGCACACTCTGCCACAAAGAGGCAGTTTAGTCGGAGCAAAGTCAGATCGTTTTGTGTTCTACAAATGTTGTTTTTAGTAACGTGAATCACTTCTGCTCACGTCGAGGTGAAGAGCGGAAGAATTGAAGGACTGAATCCGAGCCTCGGGGGTTAACACTTGTGGAAGGCGGAGCTTCTAAGCGAGATGCGGGTTTCATTGGCCTTGTCAGGCGTGATTTAAGTTCTTCAGTCGAAGTCGCGAGAGTGCGACTCACCATAGTTTCCGAGAGCACAGATTGAAAGGGAAGCTCTCTTTTTGGCAACAGTTTTTTGGGGGGTTTCAGTCATCGACAGAATGTCAAAGTGCAGATGCTGGAAAACCTTTCCTATTCATAATGTATCAAACCAAGCTGCGTTTGTGTTGGCAAAACATGGCTCTACAAAAGCAACTCATTTCCATTTGGAAATTAAGAATACCTAGTATTGGTTTATGTGGCAAATAACTAAATCTCAGACAAGATTCACATCTGGTAAACAAGCAACAGGAAATATGATTCATGAGTAAAAATTTATTTTGTATGTGGTCAACAGGGGACATTTGTCTTGGGGACAATCAAGTATAGCCTATATCATATCCCATCCTATCTTTGGACAGAGACAACATGCTGTTATAACATTAGTAATGAGACAACGTACTGCTATAACATCAGTAATGAGACAACGTACTGCTATAACATTAGTAATGAGACAACGTGCTGTTATAACATTAGTAATGAGACAACGTACTGCTGCTATAACATCAGTAATGAGACAACGTACTGCTATAACATTAGTAATGAGACAACGTACTGCTGCTATAACATTAGTAATGAGACAACGTACTGCTATAACATCAGTAATGAGACAACGTGCTGCTATAACATTAGTAATGAGACAACGTGCTGCTATAACATTAGTAATGAGACAACGTACTGCTATAACATTAGTAATGAGACAACGTGCTGCTATAACATTAGTAATGAGACAACGTACTGTTATAACATTAGTAATGAGACAACGTACTGCTGCTATAACATCAGTAATAAGACAACGTGCTGCTATAACATCAGTAATGAGACAACGTACTGTTATAACATTAGTAATGAGACAACGTACTGCTATAACATCAGTAATGAGACAACGTACTGTTATAACATTAGTAATGAGACAACATGCTGTTATAACATTAGTAATGAGACAACGTACTGCTGCTATAACATCAGTAATGAGACAACGTACTGCTATAACATCAGTAATGAGACAACGTACTGCTATAACATCAGTAATGAGACAACGTACTGCTGCTATAACATCAGTAATGAGACAACGTACTGCTATAACATTAGTAATGAGACAACGTACTGTTATAACATTAGTAATGAGACAACGTACTGCTGCTATAACATCAGTAATGAGACAACGTACTGCTATAACATTAGTAATGAGACAACGTACTGCTGCTATAACATCAGTAATGAGACAACGTACTGCTATAACATCCGTAATGAGACAACGTACTGCTGCTATAACATCAGTAATGAGACAACGTACTGCTATAACATTAGTAATGAGACAACGTACTGTTATAACATCAGTAATGAGACAACGTACTGCTATAACATTAGTAATGAGACAACGTACTGCTATAACATTAGTAATGAGACAACGTACTGCTATAACATCAGTAATGAGACAACGTACTGCTATAACATTAGTAATGAGACAACGTACTGCTATAACATTAGTAATGAGACAACGTACTGCTATAACATCAGTAATGAGACAACGTGCTGCTATAACATCAGTAATGAGACAACGTACTGCTATAACATTAGTAATGAGACAACGTACTGCTATAACATTAGTAATGAGACAACGTACTGCTATAACATTAGTAATGAGACAACGTACTGTTATAACATTAGTAATGAGACAACGTACTGCTATAACATCAGTAATGAGACAACGTACTGCTATAACATCAGTAATGAGACAACGTGCTGCTATAACATCAGTAATGAGACAACGTACTGCTATAACATCAGTAATGAGACAACGTACTGCTGCTATAACATTAGTAATGAGACAACGTACTGCTATAACATCAGTAATGAGACAACGTACTGCTATAACATTAGTAATGAGACAACGTACTGCTATAACATTAGTAATGAGACAACGTGCTGTTATAACATTAGTAATGAGACAACGTACTGCTGCTATAACATTAGTAATGAGACAACGTACTGCTATAACATCAGTAATGAGACAACGTACTGCTGCTATAACATCAGTAATGAGACAACGTACTGCTATAACATTAGTAATGAGACAACGTACTGTTATAACATCAGTAATGAGACAACGTACTGCTGCTATAACATCAGTAATGAGACAACGTACTGCTATAACATTAGTAATGAGACAACGTACTGCTATAACATTAGTAATGAGACAACGTACTGCTATAACATCAGTAATGAGACAACGTACTGCTGCTATAACATCAGTAATGAGACAACGTACTGCTATAACATTAGTAATGAGACAACGTACTGCTATAACATCAGTAATGAGACAACGTACTGCTGCTATAACATCAGTAATGAGACAACGTACTGCTGCTATAACATCAGTAATGAGACAACGTACTGCTATAACATCAGTAATGAGACAACGTACTGCTGCTATAACATCAGTAATGAGACAACGTACTGCTATAACATCAGTAATGAGACAACGTACTGCTGCTATAACATCAGTAATGAGACAACGTACTGCTATAACATCAGTAATGAGACAACGTACTGCTGCTATAACATCAGTAATGAGACAACGTACTGCTGCTATAACATCAGTAATGAGACAACGTACTGCTATAACATTAGTAATGAGACAACGTACTGCTATAACATCAGTAATGAGACAACGTACTGTTATAACATTAGTAATGAGACAACGTACTGCTATAACATTAGTAATGAGACAACGTACTGCTATAACATTAGTAATGAGACAACGTACTGCTATAACATCAGTAATGAGACAACGTACTGCTGCTATAACATCAGTAATGAGACAACGTACTGCTATAACATCAGTAATGAGACAACGTACTGCTGCTATAACATTAGTAATGAGACAACGTACTGCTATAACATTAGTAATGAGACAACGTACTGCTATAACATCAGTAATGAGACAACGTGCTGCTATAACATTAGTAATGAGACAACGTACTGCTGCTATAACATCAGTAATGAGACAACGTGCTGCTATAACATTAGTAATGAGACAACGTACTGTTATAACATCAGTAATGAGACAACGTACTGCTGCTATAACATCAGTAATGAGACAACGTACTGCTGCTATAACATCAGTAATGAGACAACGTACTGCTATAACATCAGTAATGAGACAACGTGCTGCTGCTATAACATCAGTAATGAGACAACGTACTGCTATAACATCAGTAATGAGACAACGTGCTGCTATAACATTAGTAATGAGACAACGTGCTGCTGATATAACATTAGTAATGAGACAACGTACTGCTGCTATAACATCAGTAATGAGACAACGTACTGCTATAACATCAGTATGCACCCAGTGTTGTAATGAGACAAAATACTGTTAAATGAAATTATGGGCAGAAAGAGAAATTCAACTCCATCTTTCATTGAATCAGATGGCTCATTCATCACCAAACCATTTGATGTTGCCAATGAATTTAATGATTGTCCACTTTGCCAATGAAGTAAACGTAGGTAGGAAATGCCAACAATGAACAGTTAGCCATAGTACTCATGCATAAAATAAAACGAATGAAAGAAAATGATTGTACGTTTTGAATTTTGTAAAGTTAGTGTGGGTGAGTTGGAAAGATCATTGTGCTATCGATCAATAATGACAAATCTCCTGGCATTGACAACTTCGATGGAAAGCTACCGAGGACAGTAGGGAACTCTATGACCACTCACATCTGTCATCTTTAGTCTGAGTCTAGAGGAAGGTGTTTGTCCTCAGGCCTGGAGGGAAAGCGGACTTTACTGGTTCTAACATCAGATCTATCAGCTTGTTGGCAGCTCTTAGAAAACTGTTGGAAAAGTTTGTGTTTTCAGCTGTGCTAACATTTGCAAAAGGATTTTCGAACAATCTATTGGCTTTCTAAATTGATCAACTTGTATTAGCTAACATAACGTGCCATTGGAACACAGGAGTGATGGTTGCTGATAATGGGCCTCATTTCCTGCTACCATACAACAATGTCTGCACTGTATTTCTGATCAAAAATAGATTTTCTTTCAAAAACAAGGACATTTAAGTGACCAAACTTTTGAAAGATAGAGAATCCTGATATATATCTAGATAGAGAATCCTGATATATATCTAGATAGAGAATCCTGATATATATCTAGATAGAGAATCCTGATATATACTATCTAGATATATATCAGGATTCTCTATCTAGATATATATCAGGATTCTCTATCTAGATATATATCAGGATTCTCTATCTAGATATATATCAGGATTCTCTATCTAGATATATATCAGGATTCTCTATCTAGATATATATCAGGATTCCCTATCTAGATATATATCTGGATTCTCGATCTGGACATATCTGGATTCTCTTCTCCTCTTTATATAAGTGGTCTAGTTGAATGTGAAGATAACTGGGGAGTCTTTATCACTACACATCTCATTCCATGGCCAGCTCCTTCCCAGCGAACGGAACACAGCAACTTCTCTGATGGATTAGGGGAAGCAGATCCCTGGCAGCTTTGATCTGTTATTGATTAGCTCAGCCTGCCCGGTAATGGGGGGGGGGGGTGTAATTGATCATCAGCTTATAAAGGGAAAGGGCTGCCAGTCCATCCCCTCCCTCCCTCTCCTTGTGGGCTAGCAGTAACACTCTGCCACGGGAGCGGACCTGCTATTACCTCTAGTAAAAGGTGAGGCTATCATGACACAAGGCGAGACCCAGATGCAGATGGTTGGAGTCTTACAATATGTATTAATCCAATATGGGAAGGCAAGAGAATGGTTGGAGTCTTACAATATTTATTAATCCAATAGGAGAAGACGAGAATGGTTGGAGTCTTACAATATGTATTAATCCAATAGGGGAAGGCAAGACGATGGTTGGAGTCTGACAATATGTATTAATCCAATATGGGAAGGCAAGACGATGGTTGGAGTCTAACAATATGTATTAATCCAAAAGGTACCGAAGGGCAGGCAGGATGAAGGTCAGGGCAGGCAGGATGAAGGTCAGGGCAGGGCAGAATGAAGGTCAAGGCAGGGCAGAATGAAGGTCAAGGCAGGGCAGAATGAAGGTCAAGGCAGGGCCAAATGAAGGTCGGGGCAGGTAGGATGAAGGTCAAGGCAGGCAGGATGAAGGTCAGGGCAGGCAGGATGAAGGTCGGGGCAGGCAGGATGAAGGTCAGGGCAGGCAGGATGAAGGTCGGGGTAGGCAGGATGAAGGTCAGGGCAGACAGGATGAAGGTCAGGGCAGGCAGGATGATCAGGTGGGATGAAGGTCAGGGCAGGCAGAATGAAGGTCAGGGCAGGCAGGATGAAGGTCGGGGTAGGCAGGATGAAGGTCAGGGCAGGCAGGATGAAGGTCAGGGCAGGCAGGATGAAGGTCAGGGCAGGCAGGATGATCAGGTGGGATGAAGGTCAGGGAAGGCAGAATGAAGGTCAGGGCAGGCAGAATGAAGGTCAGGGCAGGCAGGATGAAGGTCAGGGCAGGCAGGGTGAAGGTCAGGGCAGGCAGGGTGAAGGTCAGGGCAGGCAGGATGAAGGTCAGGGCAGGCAGGGTGAAGGTCAGGGCAGGCAGAATGAAGGTCAGGGCAGGCAGGGTGAAGGTCAGGGCAGGCAGGATGAAGGTCGGGGCAGGCAGGGTGAAGGTCGGGACAGGCAGAATGAAGGTCGGGGCAGGCAGAATGAAGGTCAGGGCAGGCAGGGTGAAGGTCAGGGCAGGCAGGGTGAAGGTCAGGGCAGGCAGGGTGAAGGTCAGGGCAGGCAGGGTGAAGGTCAGGGCAGGCAGGGTGAAGGTCAGGGCAGGCAGAATGAAGGTCAGGGCAGGCAGGATGAAGGTCAGGGCAGGCAGGGTGAAGGTCAGGGCAGGCATGATGATCAGACAGGTAGGAAAGTAGTCCAGAGTCAAGCAGGTCAAAACCAGAAGGACTATCAAAAAAGAGAACGGGAAAAAACACGCTGGTTGACTTGACTAACATACAAGACGAACTGGCACAGAGAGACAGGAAACACAGGGATAAATACACTGGTACAGAGAGACAGGAAACACAGGGATAAATACACTGGTACAGAGAGACAGGAAACACAGGGATAAATACACTGGTACAGAGAGACAGGAAACACAGGGATAAATACACTGGTACAGAGAGACAGGAAACACAGGGATAAATACACTGGTACAGAGAGACAGGAAACACAGGGATAAATACACTGGTACAGAGAGACAGGAAACACAGGGATAAATACACTGGTACAGAGAGACAGGAAACACAGGGATAAATACACTGGTACAGAGAGACAGGAAACACAGGGATAAATACACTGGCACAGAGAGACAGGAAACACAGGGATAAATACACTGGTACAGAGAGACAGGAAACACAGGGATAAATACACTGGTACAGAGAGACAGGAAACACAGGGATAAATACACTGACCCAGAGAGACAGGAAACACAGGGATAAATACACTGGAACAGAGAGGATAAATACACTGGCCCAGAGAGACAGGAAACACAGGGATAAATACACTGGCCCAGAGAGACAGGAAACACAGGAATAAATACACTGGCCCAGAGAGACTGGAAACACAGGGATAAATACACTGGAACAGAGACAGGAAACACAGGGATAAATACACTGGTACAGAGAGACAGGAAACACAGGGATAAATACACTGGTACAGAGAGACAGGAAACACAGGGATAAATACACTGGTACAGAGAGACAGGAAACACAGGGATAAATACACTGGTACAGAGAGACAGGAAACACAGGGATAAATAAACTGGTACAGAGAGACAGGAAACACAGGGATAAATACACTGGTACAGAGAGACAGGAAACACAGGGATAAATACACTGGTACAGAGAGACAGGAAACACAGGGATAAATACACTGGTACAGAGAGACAGGAAACACAGGGATAAATAAACTGGTACAGAGAGACAGGAAACACAGGGATAAATACACTGGTACAGAGAGACAGGAAACACAGGGATAAATACACTGGTACAGAGAGACAGGAAACACAGGGATAAATACACTGGTACAGAGAGACAGGAAACACAGGGATAAATACACTGGTACAGAGAGACAGGAAACACAGGGATAAATACACTGGCACAGAGAGACAGGAAACACAGGGGTAAATACACTGGTACAGAGAGACAGGAAACACAGGGATAAATACACTGGTACAGAGAGACAGGAAACACAGGGATAAATACACTGGTACAGAGAGACAGGAAACACAGGGATAAATACACTGGTACAGAGAGACAGGAAACACAGGGATAAATACACTGGTACAGAGAGACAGGAAACACAGGGATAAATACACTGGTACAGAGAGACAGGAAACACAGGGATAAATACACTGGTACAGAGAGACAGGAAACACAGGGATAATACACTGGTACAGAGAGACAGGAAACACAGGGATAAATACACTGGTACAGAGAGACAGGAAATACAGGGATAAATACACTGGTACAGAGAGACAGGAAACACAGGGATAAATACACTGGTACAGAGAGACAGGAAACACAGGGATAAATACACTGGTACAGAGAGACAGGAAACACAGGGATAAATACACTGGTACAGAGAGACAGGAAACACAGGGATAAATACACTGGTACAGAGAGACAGGAAAACACAGGGATAAATACACTGGCACCGAGAGACAGGAAACACAGGGATAAATACACTGGTACAGAGAGACCAGGAAAACACAGGGATAAATACACTGTACAGAGAGACAGGAAACACAGGGATAAATACACTGGCCCAGAGAGACAGGAAACACAGGGATAAATACACTGGAACAGAGAGGATAAATACACTGGCCCAGAGAGACAGGAACACAGGGATAAATACACTGGTACAGAGAGACAGGAAACACGGGGATAAATACACTGGTACAGAGAGACAGGAAAACACAGGGATAAATACACTGGCCCAGAGAGACAGAAACACAGGGATAAATACACTGGAACAGAGAGGATAAATACACTGGCCCAGAGGAGACAGGAAACACAGGATAAATACCACTGGCCCAGAGACAGGAAACACAGGGATAATACACTGGACAGAGACAGGAAACACAGGGATAAATACACTGGTACAGAGAGACAGGAAACACAGGGATAAATACACTGGTACAGAGAGACAGGAAACACAGGGATAAATACACTGGTACAGAGAGACAGGAAACACAGGGATAAATACACTGGTACAGAGAGACAGGAAACACAGGGATAAATACACTGGCCCAGAGAGGACAGGAACAACAGGGATAAATACACTGGTACAAGAGAGACAGGAAACACAGGGATAAATACACTGGTACAGAGAGACAGGAAACACAGGGATAAATACACTGGTACAGAGAGACAGGAAACACAGGGATAATACACTGTACAGAGAGACAGGAACACAGGGATAAATACACTGGTACAGAGAGACAGGAAACACAGGGATAAATACACTGGTACAGAGAGACAGGAAACACAGGGATAAATACACTGGTACAGAGAGACAGGAAACACAGGGATAAATACACTGGTACAGAGAGACAGGAAACACAGGGATAAATACACTGGTACAGAGAGACAGGAAACACAGGGATAAATACACTGGTACAGAGAGACAGGAAACACAGGGATAATACACTGGTACAGAGAGACAGGAAACACAGGGATAAATACACTGGTACAGAGAGACAGGAAACCACAGGGATAAATACACTGGCACAGAGAGACAGGAAACACAGGGATAAATACACTGGTACAGAGAGACAGGAAACACAGGATAAATACACTGGTACAGAGAGACAGGAAACACAGGGATAAATACACTGACCCAGAGAGACAGGAAACACAGGGATAAATACACTGGAACAGAGAGGATAAATACACTGGCCCAGAGAGACAGGAAACACAGGGATAAATACACTGGCCCAGAGAGACAGGAAACACAGGAATAAATACACTGGCCCAGAGAGACTGGAAACACAGGGATAAATACACTGGAACAGAGACAGGAAACACAGGGATAAATACACTGGTACAGAGAGACAGGAAACACAGGGATAAATACACTGGTACAGAGAGACAGGAAACACAGGGATAAATACACTGGTACAGAGAGACAGGAAACACAGGGATAAATACACTGGTACAGAGAGACAGGAAACACAGGGATAAATAAACTGGTACAGAGAGACAGGAAACACAGGGATAATACACTGGTACAGAGAGACAGGAAACACAGGGATAAATACACTGGTACAGAGAGACAGGAAACACAGGGATAAATACACTGGTACAGAGAGACAGGAAACACAGGGATAAATAAACTGGTACAGAGAGACAGGAAACACAGGGATAAATACACTGGTACAGAGAGACAGGAAACACAGGGATAAATACACTGGTACAGAGAGACAGGAAACACAGGGATAAATACACTGGTACAGAGAGACAGGAAACACAGGGATAAATACACTGGTACAGAGAGACAGGAAACACAGGGATAAATACACTGGTACAGAGAGACAGGAAACACAGGGATAAATACACTGGTACAGAGAGACAGGAAACACAGGGATAAATACACTGGTACAGAGAGACAGGAAACACAGGGATAAATACACTGGTACAGAGAGACAGGAAACACAGGGATAAATACACTGGTACAGAGAGACAGGAAACACAGGGATAAATACACTGGTACAGAGAGACAGGAAACACAGGGATAAATACACTGGTACAGAGAGACAGGAAACACAGGGATAAATACACTGGTACAGAGAGACAGGAAACACAGGGATAAATACACTGGTACAGAGAGACAGGAAACACAGGGATAATACACTGGTATAGAGAGACAGGAAACACAGGGATAAATACACTGGTACAGAGAGACAGGAAATACAGGGATAAATACACTGGTACAGAGAGACAGGAAACACAGGGATAAATACACTGGTACAGAGAGACAGGAAACACAGGGATAAATACACTGGTACAGAGAGACAGGAAACACAGGGATAAATACACTGGTACAGAGAGACAGGAAACACAGGGATAAATACACTGGTACAGAGAGACAGGAAACACAGGGATAAATACACTGGCACAGAGAGACAGGAAACACAGGGATAAATACACTGGTACAGAGAGACAGGAAACACAGGGATAAATACACTGGTACAGAGAGACAGGAAACACAGGGATAAATACACTGGCCCAGAGAGACAGGAAACACAGGGATAAATACACTGGAACAGAGAGGATAAATACACTGGCCCAGAGAGACAGGAAACACAGGGATAAATACACTGGTACAGAGAGACAGGAAACACGGGGATAAATACACTGGTACAGAGAGACAGGAAACACAGGGATAAATACACTGGCCCAGAGAGACAGGAAACACAGGGATAAATACACTGGAACAGAGAGGATAAATACACTGGCCCAGAGAGACAGGAAACACAGGGATAAATACACTGGCCCAGAGAGACTGGAAACACAGGGATAAATACACTGGAACAGAGACAGGAAACACAGGGATAAATACACTGGTACAGAGAGACAGGAAACACAGGGATAAATACACTGGTACAGAGAGACAGGAAACACAGGGATAAATACACTGGCCCAGAGAGACAGGAAACACAGGGATAAATACACTGGAACAGAGAGGATAAATACACTGGCCCAGAGAGACAGGAAACACAGGGATAAATACACTGGTACAGAGAGACAGGAAACACAGGGATAAATACACTGGTACAGAGAGACAGGAAACACAGGGATAAATACACTGGTACAGAGAGACAGGAAACACAGGGATAAATACACTGGTACAGAGAGACAGGAAACACAGGGATAAATACACTGGTACAGAGAGACAGGAAACACAGGGATAAATACACTGGCCCAGAGAGACAGGAAACACAGGGATAAATACACTGGTACAGAGAGACAGGAAACACAGGGATAAATACACTGGTACAGAGAGACAGGAAACACAGGGATAAATACACTGGTACAGAGAGACAGGAAACACAGGGATAAATACACTGGCCCAGAGAGACAGGAAACACAGGGATAAATACACTGGAACAGAGAGACAGGAAACACAGGGATAAATACACTGGCCCAGAGAGACAGGAAACACAGGGATAAATACACTGGGGGAAATAAGAGACACCTGGACGGGGGTGGAGACAATCACAGGGACAGGTGAAACAGATCAGGGCGTGACTGAGGGCTGTTAAGGAACGTCCCTGTTCTCTGTCTAAACACATCAGCTGCACATGATACCCTGAGAAAACGTTATAGATGTGTTTCTGTTTAACATGCTAAGCCCTGAAGCTTTTTACTGCCTCGAGCAATACTTCCTTCGTTCCTAAAAGAACGCTGATATACAGTGTAGTGATTTTTTTGAAACCTTTGCTGGACAGAATATCAATACTCTACAGTGGTGAGTTTTGAGGTGTGTTCTATGAATCCTTTGTCATTATTACACAATCGGAGGATTTACGATTTATTTTCTATTCCCCATATATTTGGTTACATTCTTTTTCTCCATATGTTTATTAAAAGTGCAATATGCAGGAATCGCTCTGCCATTTTCTGATTCTAAAGGTTTGCCTAATTTCAGTTTATGTGACAAACAATCAAGTATAGTGTAGAGAATCATTGTACCCTTTAAACTGCTATGAAATATATTTTCCAAAACCAAAAATATTGGATTTTCAGCTGTTTTGAAGCCGGTGTAAAAAAAGATAAAAAGATAAAAAATGAAAGTAAAAGACACAACAACGAAACACTTCTTAGACTTTCTTTCAATGAGAACGACAGATCTATAACTCACATTTCTATGTGCATTTGGTCAGGTCGTCCAAAACAAGATTTGCTTATTTATTTTAGTGCGGAGCACCAAGCCGTCTGCTAAACTTATAGAGGTCATAAGATTCTATGTAATTCTATGACAAACCTAGCTGCAGGACTAGAGAGGAGGCTCCGGCGCCAGAACAACAAGCAATAGCCTTAGCCCTCAGTCAGACAGCTTTATACATACAGTTTGCTGTACTCTGTGACCACTGCTGAGTGAGCAGCATCCCACCACGTCCCTATGGCGATAGCACAGGCATAGTGTGCGTCCAAAATGGCACCCTATTCCATAGGGGCCCTGGTCAAAGGTAGTGCACTAAATTGCGTATAGGATGCCATTTGTGATTACACCAACACACTTCCCACGGGAAGTGGAGAGAGAGGGGTTGAGTCTTTCTCTTTAAGGACTGAGGAGAAAGATGAGTTCTGTTCTGTCTTTCCCTCCCGTGACATGTGTGATTCAGTGTTGGTTCTGAGGGCTTTTTAATGGATGAGATGACTAATGGATGGGTTGAGAGAATGGCT
Source organism: Oncorhynchus kisutch (assembly GCF_002021735.2). Lineage (NCBI taxonomy): Eukaryota > Metazoa > Chordata > Actinopteri > Salmoniformes > Salmonidae > Oncorhynchus > Oncorhynchus kisutch. Next base: position 3,895,061 of record NC_034177.2, on the reverse strand, counting down.
AGAGAATGCCTCTGTCCCAAATGGTGCCATATTCCCTATATAGTGCACCACTTTTGACAAGGACCCATAGGAATGATAGGTAGACAATAGGGTTCCATTTGGGACACACCCATTCTCTAGTCATTCTCTAGTCATTCTCTAGTCACTCTCCAGTTATTCTCTAGTCATTCTCGAGCCATTCTCCAGCCATTCTCCAGCCATTCTCCAGCCATTCTCCAGCCATTCTCCAGCCATTCTCTAGTCATGCTCTAGTCATGCTCTAGCCGTTCTCCAGCCGTTCTCCAGCCGTTCTCCAGCCATTCTCTAGTCATGCTCTAGCCATTCTCCAGCCATTCTCCAGCCATTCTCCAGCCATTCTCCAGCCTTTCTCCAGTCATGCTCTAGTCATGCTCTAGTCATTCTCCAGCCATTCTTGAGCCATTCTCGAGCCATTCGCTAGTCATGCTCTAGTCATGCTCTAGTCATGCTCTAGCCGTTCTCCAGCCGTTCTCCAGCCGTTCTCCAGCCATTCTCCAGCCATTCTCTAGTCATGCTCTAGTCATGCTCTAGCCGTTCTCCAGCCGTTCTCCAGCCGTTCTCCAGCCATTCTCTAGTCATGCTCTAGCCATTCTCCAGCCATTCTCCAGCCATTCTCCAGCCATTCTCCAGCCTTTCTCCAGTCATGCTCTAGTCATGCTCTAGTCATTCTCCAGCCATTCTTGAGCCATTCTCGAGCCATTCGCTAGTCATGCTCTAGTCATGCTCTAGTCATGCTCTAGCCGTTCTCCAGCCGTTCTCCAGCCGTTCTCCAGCCATTCTCGAGCCATTCGCTAGTCATGCTCTAGTCATGCTCTAGTCATGCTCTAGCCGTTCTCCAGCCGTTCTCCAGCCATTCTCTAGTCATTCTCCAGCCATTCTCTAGTCATTCTCTAGTCATTCTCCAGCCATTCTCTAGTCATTCTCCAGCCATTCTCCAGCCGTTCTCCAGCCATTCTCTAGTCATTCTCCAGCCATTCTCCAGCCGTTCTCCAGCCATTCTCCAGCCATTCTCCAGCCATTCTCTAGTCATTCTCCAGCCATTCTCTAGTCATTCTCCAGCCGTTCTCCAGCCATTCTCCAGCCGTTCTCCAGCCGTTCTCTAGTCATTCTCCAGCCATTCTCTAGTCATTCTCCAGCCATTCTCCAGCCGTTCTCCAGCCATTCTCTAGTCGTTCTCCAGCCGTTCTCCAGCCGTTCTCCAGCCATTCTCCAGCCATTCTCTAGTCATTCTCCAGCCATTCTCTAGTCATTCTCCAGTTATTCTCTAGTCATTCTCCAGCCGTTCTCCAGCCGTTCTCCAGCCGTTCTCCAGCCGTTCTCCAGCCATTCTCCAGCCATTCTCCAGCCATTCTCCAGCCATTCTCCAGCCATTCTCCAGCCATTCTCCAGTCATTCTCCAGCCATTCTCTAGTCATTCTCCAGCCATTCTCTAGTCATTCTCCAGCCATTCTCCAGCCGTTCTCCAGCCATTCTCTAGTCATTCTCCAGCCATTCTCTAGTCATTCTCCAGCCATTCTCTAGTCATTCTCCAGCCGTTCTCCAGCCATTCTCCAGCCATTCTCTAGTCATTCTCCAGCCGTTCTCCAGCCATTCTCCAGCCATTCTCTAGTCATTCTCCAGCCATTCTCTAGTCATTCTCCAGCCATTCTCCAGCCGTTCTCCAGCCATTCTCCAGCCATTCTCTAGTCATTCTCCAGCCATTCTCCAGCCGTTCTCCAGCCGTTCTCCAGCCGTTCTCCAGCCGTTCTCCAGCCGTTCTCCAGCCATTCTCTCAAACCATCCATCTCTCTAGATAGAGGAGGATCGATGTCTGGGATAGAAACAGGGACAAGGGAAACCAGCAGAGTCTGACTAGTCTTATAGCAACTATCTTGCTTCTAAAATAGTCTAAAACACTGTCCTGGTATTACAACAGAGAATAAGATTTATGATAAGAAACCCAACCTTACATTTTGTCTGATAAAGTCTTGGCATATCTGAAAAAATATCCTCTCTGGATTTATGTCTTGGAAACTCAGAGTGAAGCACTTGCTGCTGTTTCAGCAATACAGATCTCTGGCTGGGGTCCAATGGTGACTGAATACAACAGGGAGAGGAGACAGACGGACAAACAGCTGAGTGGCTCTTTGCTCTAACAACTGCTGGTGCTGCTGTAGAGGAAGGCTGTCTGTTATTCAGCACTGTAGAGGAAGGCTGTCTGTTATTCAGCCCTGTAGAGGAAGACTGTCTGTTATTCAGCCCTGTAGAGGAAGGCTGTCTGTTATTCAGCCCTGTAGAGGAAGGCTGTCTGTTATTCAGCCCTGTAGAGGAAGACTGTCTGTTATTCAGCCCTGTAGAGGAAGGCTGTCTCTTATTCAGCCCTGTAGAGGAAGGCTGTCTGTTATTCAGCCCTGTAGAGGAAGGCTGTCTGTTATTCAGCCCTGTAGAGGAAGACTGTCTGTTATTCAGCCCTGTAGAGGAAGGCTGTCTGTTATTCAGCCCTGTAGAGGAAGGCTGTCTGTTATTCAGCCCTGTAGAGGAAGACTGTCTGTTATTCAGCCCTGTAGAGGAAGGCTGTCTGTTATTCAGCCCTGTAGAGGAAGGCTGTCTGTTATTCAGCCCTGTAGAGGAAGACTGTCTGTTATTCAGCCCTGTAGAGGAAGGCTGTCTGTTATTCAGCCCTGTAGAGGAAGGCTGTCTGTTATTCAGCCTGGTAGAGGAAGACTGTCTGTTATTCAGCCTGGTAGAGGAAGACTGTCTGTTATTCAGCCCTGTAGAGGAAGACTGTCTGTTATTCAGCCTGGTAGAGGAAGACTGTCTGTTATTCAGCCCTGTAGAGGAAGACTGTCTGTTATTCAGCCTGGTAGAGGAAGACTGTCTGTTATTCAGCCCTGTAGAGGAAGACTGTCTGTTATTCAGCCCTGTAGAGGAAGACTGTCTGTTATTCAGCCCTGTAGAGGAAGACTGTCTGTTATTCAACCCTTTTAGAGGAAGACTGTCTGTTATTCAGCCCTGTAGAGGAAGACTGTCTGTTATTCAGCCCAGGGTGATCTGAGCCACTCCACTGAGTTCAGCTCGACAGTATTTACTATTCTTTCAGCTTAATGCGTGCGTTTGTGCTCTATCCTTTGCTTCCCTGGCCTCTCCAGAGGAACCCTCATCAAGGGGCACCTGGGACTTTCAGTCTCCCCAGTTCATTCTCCTCTTCCCTGGGCTTTCTCCTCCACCTCTCACGGCATCATGGAGGTGGTCTGATATGTGAGATCATGTTCAGAGGTCTGATAGGTGACTAAGTAGAATCATGTTCAGAGATCTGATAGGTGACTAAGTAGAATCATGTTCAGAGGTCTGATAGGTGACTAAGTAGAATCATGTTCAGAGATCTGATAGGTGACTAAGTAGAATCATGTTCAGAGATCTGATGGGTGACTAAGTAGAATCATGTTCAGAGGTCTGATAGGTGAGATCATGTTCAGAGATCTGATAGGTGACTAAGTAGAATCATGTTCAGAGGTCTGATTGGTGAGATCATGTTCAGAGGTCTGATAGGTGAGATCATGTTCAGAGGTCTGATAGGTGAGATCATGTTCAGAGGTCTGATAGGTGAGATCATGTTCAGAGGTCTGATAGGTGAGATCATGTTCAGAGGTCTGATATGTGAGATCATGTTCAGAGATCTGATAGGTGACTAAGTAGCATCATGTTCAGAGGTCTGATTGGTGAGATCATGTCTTCCTCCTTGCCTGCATACAGTACCTCATCCTCTAACCTCATCCTCTCTGTCTTCCTCCTTGCCTGCATACAGTACCTCATCCTCTCTGTCTTCCTCCTTGCCTGCATACAGTACCTCATCCTCTAACCTCATCCTCTCTGTCTTCCTCCTTGCCTACATACAGTACCTCATCCTCTCTGTCTTCCTCCTTGCCTGCATACAGTACCTCATCCTCTAACCTCATCCTCTCTGTCTTCCTCCTTGCCTGCATACAGTACCTCATCCTCTAACCTCATCCTCTCTGTCTTCCTCCTTGCCTACATACAGTACCTCATCCTCTAACCTCATCCTCTCTGTCTTACTCCTTGCCTGCATACAGTACCTCATCCTCTAACCTCATCCTCTCTGTCTTCCTCCTTGCCTGCATACAGTACCTCATCCTCTCTGTCTTCCTCCTTGCCTGCATACAGTACCTCATCCTCTAACCTCATCCTCTCTGTCTTCCTCCTTGCCTGCATACAGTACCTCATCCTCTAACCTCATCCTCTCTGTCTTCCTCCTTGCCTGCATACAGTACCTCATCCTCTAACCTCATCCTCTCTGTCTTCCTCCTTGCCTGCATACAGTACCTCATCCTCTAACCTCATCCTCTCTGTCTTCCTACTTGCCTGCATACAGTACCTCACCCTCTAACCTCATCTGGCTGATGAGGAGCAATTAGCCTTTACTGGTCGTTCCATTATTCTGGGAGCACTCTGGGCTAAGAGGGGTTGGGAAAGATGGGTCTTAAATCAAATCAAATTTCAAATCACATTTCATTGGTCACATACACATGGCAAGGAGATGTTATTGCGAGGGTCGTGAAATGCTTATAGTGTAGCGAAATGCTCCTGGATGGATGAGAGGCAGGGAGAAAGGTTCACATGGCTGAGGACCACAGCAGTGATCAGAGTAACACTCTCCATTCAACACCTTAGTTTAGAGTAGAATATAGAAGAGTAGACTCACATGCCTTTTCACCCTGGGAGAGGGTATATACAGGGTGTTACGGTACAGAGTCAATGTGGAGGCTATATACAGGGGGTACCGGTACAGAGTCAATGTGGAGGCTATATACCGGGTGTTACGGTACAGAGTCAATGTGGAGGCTATATACAGAAGAACCTGTAGAACCTTTCGAGGATCTGAGGACCCATGCCAAATCTTTTCGGTCTCCTGAGGAGGAATAGGTTTTGTCGTGCCCTCTTCACGACTGTCTTGGTGTGTTTGGACCATGTTAGTTTGTTGTTGATGTGGACACCAAGGAACTTGAGGTTCTCAACCTGCTCCACTGCAGCCCCATAGATGAGAATGGGGGTGTGCTCGGTCTTACTTGTCCTGTCCACAATCTCCTTTGTCTTGATCACGTTGAGGGAGAGGTTGTTGTCCTTGGATCTGTTTCAGGCGGTATGCAACTTGGAGCGGGTCTAGGGTTTCTGGGATGATGGTGTTTATGTTAACCATGACCAGCCTTTTAAAGCATTTCATGGCTACAGACGTGAGTGCTATGGGTCGGTAGTAATTTAGGCAGGTTACCTTAGTGTTCTTGGGCACAGGGACTATGTTGGTCTGCTTGACATATGTTGCTGTAACAGACTCGGACAGGGAGAGGTTGAAAATATCTGTGAAGACACTAGCCAGTTGGTCAGAGCATGCTTGGAGTACACGTCCTGGTAATCCGTCTGGCCCTGCGGCCTTGTGAATGTTGACCTGTTTAAAGGTCTTACATCGGCTGCGGAGAGCGTGATCACACAGTCATCTGGAACAGCTGGTGCTCTCATGCACGTTTCAGTGTTACTTGTCTCGAAGCGAGAAGAGAAGTGATTTAGCTCGTCTGGTTGGCTCGTGTCACTGGGCAGCTCTCGGCTGTGCTTCCCTTTGTAGTCCAATACTTTGCAAGCCCTGCCACATCCGACGAGCGTCGGAGCCGGTGTAGTACGATTCGATCTTAGTACTGTATTGACTCTTTGCCTGTTTGATGGTTCGTCAGAGGACTTCTTATAATCCTCTGGGTTAGAGTTCCGGCACTCTATTCCCTTTATAGTACACTACTGTTGGCCCTGGCACCATTTGGTACACAGCCAGAGAGGGAACCAGCCAGGAAGGCTGTATAGAGAGAGATACCCTGTGGCTACCACACACAGCTGTGTTGAAACAACTTGACTGTTATAAGTCATTACTATTCCAATACAATGTTGTTGTTGTCACGGTCAGGCTGGTTTCCCCGTGGATAGAGAAGAGGTATTTGTTTTTAAGGACACTGAAGAAAGCTGCGTTTTCTCTCTGTTCTGCTGTTTGTCCCTTTCTGTGGACTACAGAGATGAATGACACTAATAATGAATACATTTTCTGCTCAGAATACTGTGCATTGACCTCTTTATTCTTCACAAACTACAATTCAATTAGAGTCCCCTGTTGCTGGCTGGGATGCTGCACTTGCTCCCAGGCACCGACACAAGTCATTGTCTTACATCAGAAAATACTATAGTATACTACTATGGTACAAATATTATAGTATACTACTATGGTACAAATATTATAGTATACTACTATGGTACAAATATTATAGTATACTACTATGGTACAAATATTATAGTATACTACTATGGTACAAATATTATAGTATACTACTATGGTACAAATACTATAGTATACTACTATGGTACAAATATTATAGTATACTACTATGGTACAAATACTATACTACTATGGTACAAATACTATATTATACTACTATGGTACAAATACTATAGTATTCACTGTAGTGTTTTTGCGGACTTTAGTATACTGTAGTATTTACAGTATAAATACTGTAGTAAAACAAAGCCTTGTATAAACTATAGTAATTAATGTACTTGTGGATTGTAGTATACCGTAGTAGTTACTGTAATGGTAATACGGACATTACTGTAGTACTTACTGTTGTGTTTTTGTTTAATTAACTTATTAAACATAGAAGTGGAGGTATCTCCTTCAGGAAACCTACTGGAGAAATACTGAAAGAGCACATTTTCCACAACCTGTTGGTAGGGGCGGCAGGGCAGCCTAGTGGTTAGAGCGTTGGACTAGTAACCGGAAGTTTGCAAGTTCAAATCCCGAGCTGACAAGGTACAACTGTCAATAAGAATTTGTTCTTAACTGACTTGCCTAGTAAAATTTTTAAAAAGGTAAGACTGGGGTCTGAACTTTTCTATATACCGTAGGGAACACAATACACTGAGTGTACAAAACATTAGGAACAACTGCTCTTTTCTATATACCGTAGGGAACACAATACACTGAGTGTACAAAACATTAGGAACAACTGCTCTTTTCTATATACCGTAGGGAACACAATACACTGAGTGTACAAAACATTAGGAACAACTGCTCTTTTCTATATACCGTAGGGAACACAATACACTGAGTGTACAAAACATTAGGAACAACTGCTCTTTTCTATATACCGTAGGGAACACAATACACTGAGTGTACAAAACATTAGGAACAACTGCTCTTTTCTATATACTATAGGGAACACAATACACTGAGTGTACAAAACATTAGGAACAACTGCTCTTTTCTATATACCGTAGGGAACACAATACACTGAGTGTACAAAACATTAGGAACAACTGCTCTTTTCTATATACCGTAGGGAACACAATACACTGAGTGTACAAAACATTAGGAACAACTGCTCTTTTCTATATACTATAGGGAACACAATACACTGAGTGTACAAAACATTAGGAACAACTGCTCTTTTCTATATACTATAGGGAACACAATACACTGAGTGTACAAAACATTAGGAACAACTGCTCTTATCATGACACAGACTGACCAGGTGAAAGCTATGATCCCTTATTGATGTCCCTTGTTAAATCCACTTCAATCAGTGTAGATGAAGTGGAGGAGACGGGTTAAAGAAGGATTTTTCATCCTTGAGACAATTGAGACATGGATTGTGTACGTGTGCCATTCAGAGGGTGAATGGGCAACACAAAATATTCAAGTGGCTGACTGGATGACTGTTTGACTGACTGGCTCCGATAGGAGAAAACTGAGGACGGATCAACAACATTGTAGTTACTTCACAATACTAACCTAAATGACAGAGGGAAAAGAAGGACGTTTGTACAGAATAACAATATTCCCAGAAAGACTCACAGCTGTAATCGCTGACTCAGGGATCAGGACCCATCTCTTCGATCTACATATTCTGATAGTACTCAGCCAGTCAGCCAGCCAGCCAGTCAGTCAGTCAGTCATCCAGCCAGCCAGCCAGCCAGTCAGTTAGCCAGCCAGCCAGTCAGTCAGTACACTGTAGTATTTATGTCTCAGTCAGTGAGTCAGTATATCTGCCAGTCATCCAGTCAATGAATCAGTCAGCCAGTTAGTCAGCCAGTCAGCCAGCCTGCCAGCCAGTGAGTTAATCAGCCAGCCAGCCAGCCAGCCAGCCAGCCAGCCAGTCAGTTAGTCATCCAGCCAGTCATCCAGCCAGTCAGCCAGCCTGCCAGAGAGTGAGTTAATCAGCCAGCCAGTCAGTGAGCCAGTAAGTCAGTCAGCCAGCCAGCCAGTCAGCCAGCCAGCCAGCCAGCCTGCCAGCCAGTGAGTTAATCAGCCAGCCAGTCAGTGAGCCAGTAAGTCAGTCAGCCAGTCAGCCAGTTAGTCATCCAGCCAGTCATCCAGCCAGTCATTAAAGGTTTGGGAGGGATAATGCGAGGCAGGACTGTGACTGGACAGACATCTGAGAGAGGGGACATCAGACACTGCTGTGATGGGATTCATGGGATGGAACAAAAACATTGACATCATCTAGTTCCATTTAATAAGAAATTAGAAGTTATCTTGTTAACAGAGAGGTAGATGGAGATGTTGTGGGTCTGTCTGGTGAACTACACCTAACAGCCCAGCCACTACTGGTTGGTAATACGACTCAGTAGACAAACAAGGTAAACTAGACTACCTCCCTGCACAGATGCATTTGGTACCGTTTTCTCTGACAGTCCCCTCTCTCTGACAGAAGGACACATGGGAGGGTTGCTCTGACAGTCCCCTCTCTCTGATAGAAGGACACATGGGAGGGTTGTGAGTGGCAGGGGGGATTGAGATAGCTACCGTAGCTAGAATTTTCATCATATTGACAACTAGAATTCAAACTGCCCAGGTCTCTGAAAGGACCTTTGTGGTTTCCGTGTATTTGCACACCTGTTACCCTGGCAGTCCTGATGGACACCCCCTGTTACCCTGGCAGTCCTGATGGACACCTCCTGTTACCCTGGCAGTCCTGATGGACACCCCCTGTTACCCTGGCAGTCCTGATGGACACCCCCTGTTACCCTGGCAGTCCTGATGGACACCCCCTGGTACCCTGGCAGTCCTGATGGACACCCCCTGTGACCCTGGCAGTCCCGATGGACACCCCATGTTACCCCGGCAGTCCTGATGGACACCCCCTGGTACCCTGGCAGTCCTGATGGACACCCCCTGTTACATTGGCAGTACTGATGGACACCCCCTGTTACCCTGGCAGTCCTGATGGACACCCCCTGGTACCCTGGCAGTCCTGATGGACACCCCCTGTTACCCTGGCAGTCCCGATGGACACCCCATGTTACCCCGGCAGTCCTGATGGACACCCCCTGGTACCCCGGCAGTCCTGATGGACACCCCCTGTTACATTGGCAGTACTGATGGACACCCCCTGTTACACTGGCAGTCCTGATGGACACCCCCTGTTACCCTGGCAGTCCTGATGGACACCCCCTGTTACCCTGGCAGTCCTGATGGACACCCCCTGTTACCCTGGCAGTCCTGATGGACACCCCCTGGTACCCTGGCAGTCCTGATGGACACCCCCTGTTACCCTGGCAGTCCCGATGGACACCCCATGTTACCCCGGCAGTCCTGATGGACACCTCCTGTTACCCCGGCAGTCCTGATGGACACCCCCTGTTACATTGGCAGTACTGATGGACACCCCCTGTTACCCTGGCAGTCATGATCAGTCAACTCCCGAGTGCATCTCAGTGCTAGAGGCATCACTACAGGTCCTGGTTCGATTCCAGGCTGTATCACAACCAGCCGTGATTGGGAGTCGCATAGGGCTGCTAACAATTGTCCCAGCGTCGTCCGGATTAGGGTTTGGCCATCGTTGTAAATAAGAATATTTGTTCTTAAAACTGACTTGCCGAGTTAAATAAAGGTTAAATATTTATTTAATTTAAAATGTGCCTCCTGTTACACTGACAGTCCTGATGTGCCTGCTGTAATTTGTTTTGTGTCAAAACATTCTGGGTCTTTCAGACAGTTTGCTTTGCTATAATTTCAAAATGAACGAGGGCATGCAGAGCCATTCTTTCTGGAAACGCAAAGAAAGGGGGTGGGGGGGGGGACATTCTCATCAAGCTGGCCTGCCATCCATTTGGAGGCTTGTGCCCTTGGAGTGTACCCTGTCCTAAATGGCACAATATTCCCTATTTTGTGCACTACCTTTGACCAGAGCCCACAGGGCTGTTTAAAAGTAGTGCACTATATTGGGAATAGGGCTCTGGTCTAAAGTAGTGCACTATATAGGGAATAGGGCTCTGGTCTAAAGTAGTGCACTATATAGGGAATAGGGTTCTGGTCTAAAGTAGTGTACTATATAGGGTAGGGCTCTGGTCTAAAGTAGTCCACTATATAGGGAATAGGGCTCTGGTCTAAAGTGCTGCACTATATAGGGAATAGGGCTCTGGTCTAAAGTAGTGCACTATATAGGGAATAGGGTTCTGGTCTAAAGTAGTGCATTATATAGGGAATAGGGTTCTGGTCTAAAGTAGTACACTATATAGGGAATAGGGCTCTGGTCTAAAGTAGTGCACTATATAGGGAATAGGGCTCTGGTCTAAAGTAGTGCACTATATAGGGTTCTGGTCTAAAGTAGTGCACTATATAGGGAATAGGGCTCTGGTCTAAAGTACTGCACTATATAGGGAATAGGGCTCTGGTCTAAAGTAGTGCACTATATAGGGAATAGGGTTCTGGTCTAAAGTACTGCACTATATAGGGAATAGGGCTCTGGTCTAAAGTACTGCACTATATAGGGAATAGGGCTCTGGTCTAAAGTAGTGCACTACGTAGGGAATAGGGTACAGGCTCTGGTCTAAAGTAGTGCACTACGTAGGGAATAGGGTACAGGCTCTGGTCTGAAGTAGTGTACTATATAGGGAATAGGGCTCTGGTCTAAAGTAGTGCACTATATAGGGAATAGGGTTCTGGTCTAAAGTAGTGCACTATATAGGGAATAGGGTGCCGTTTGGGAAGCATCAACTTTCTTCTCGACAGACGGTCTGTGGAGCAATATTGCATATTTTAGCATTTCCTGGCCGAGATCCATTTCGTAAAGATTTCCCATGGTCAATATATAATCAGCCAGCCAATCCTCTGCATTCATATTTCTCTGGTCTGTTTTAGGACAGAGGTCGTGTTCAGATAATAAATCATAATTGATCTGAATGGTTTCAGATATGAATCACAGGAAAGACAGCTGACCATGATGCAGCTCAGTAGTCACCCTTTTAAAACTATGTTAACATTTACTCTTTGTTGTGTTCAATATCCTTTAAGATAATTCATTAATAATTAATCCTCTCCCACGTTGCTACCATCCTCTCCCATGTTGCCATGTGTAACAGGATCTCTCTTTCACTCCTCTCCCACGTTGCTACCCTCCTCTCCCACGTTGCTACCATCCTCTCCCATGTTGCTACGCGTATCTGGCTCTTTCTTTCCCTCCTCTCCCATGTTGCTACGCGTAGCTGGCTCTCTCTTTCCCTCCTCTCCCATGTTGCTACGTATAGCTGGCTCTCTCTTTCCCTCCTCTCCCACGTTGCTACGTATAGCTGGCTCTCTCTTTCCCTCCTCTCCCATGTTGCTACGTATAGCTGGCTCTCTCTTTCCCTCCTCTCCCATGTTGCTACGTATAGCTGGCTCTCTCTTTTCCTCCTCTCCCATGTTGCTACGTATAGCTGGCTCTCTCTTTCCCTCCTCTCCCACGTTGCTACGTGTAGCTAGCTCTCTTTCCCTCCTCTCCCACGTTGCTACGTATAGCTGGCTCTCTCTTTCCCTCTCCCATGTTGCTACCCTCCTCTCCCATATTGCTACCCTCCTCTCCCACGTTGCTATGTGTAGCTGGCTCTCTCTTTCCCTCCTGTCCCATGTTGCTACCCTCCTCTCCCACGTTGCTACCCACCTCTCCCATGTTGCTACGTATAGCTGGCTCTCTCTTTCCCTCTTCTCCCATGTTGCTTCTCTCCTCTCCCATGTTGCTACCCTCCTCTCCCACGTTGCTACCCTCCTCTCCCATGTTGCTACCCTCCTCTCCCACGTTGCTACCCTCCTCTCCCATGTTGCTATGTATAGCTGGTTCTCTCTTTCCCTCTTCTCCCATGTTGCTTCTCTCCTCTCCCATGTTGCTACCCTCCTCTCCCATGTTGCTACCCTCCTCTCCCATGTTGCTACCCTCCTCTCCCATGTTGCTACATATAGCTGGTTCTCTCTTTCCCTCTTCTCCCATGTTGCTTCTCTCCTCTCCCATGTTGCTACCCTCCTCTCCCATGTTGCTACCCTCCTCTCCCATGTTGCTACCCTCCTCTCCCATGTTGCTACCCTCCTCTCCCACGTTGCTACGTGTAGCTGGCTCTCTCTTTCCCTCCTCTCCCACGTTGCTACACTCCTCTCCCATGTTGCTACATGTAACAGGCTCTCTCTTTCCCTCCTCTGCCACATTGCTACGTGTAGCTGGCTCTCTCTTTCCCTCCTCTCCCACGTTGCTATGTGTAGCTGGCTCTCTCTTTCCCTCCTCTCCCACGTTGCTATGTGTAGCTGGCTCTCTCTTTCCCTCTCCCACGTTGCTACGTGTAGCTAGCACCGCACATCCACGGGAGCCATATATTTCAAAAGTGTTGTCAGTACGTTGTACATGTCATCAGACAGGAGCTGAAGAAATGCTTTTTAGAGAGCTTTGTCTATGCAAGCGGAGTGGGCGACCGAGGCTTTGTCTATGCAAGCGGAGTGGGCGACCGAGGCTTTGTCTATGCAAGCGGAGTGGGCGACCGAGGCTTTGTCTATGCAAGCGGAGTGGGCGACCGAGGCTTTGTCTATGCAAGCGGAGTGGGCGACCGAGGCTTTGTCTATGCAAGCGGAGTGGGCGACCGAGGCTTTGTCTATGCAAGCGGAGTGGGCGACCGAGGCTTTGTCTATGCAAGCGGAGTGGGCGACCGAGGCTTTGTCTATGCAAGCGGAGTGGGCGACCGAGGCTTTGTCTATGCAAGCGGAGTGGGCGACCGAGGCTTTGTCTATGCAAGCGGAGTGGGCGACCGAGGCTTTGTCTATGCAAGCGGAGTGGGCGACCGAGGCTTTGTCTATGCAAGCGGAGTGTGCGACCGAGGCTTTGTCTATGCAAGCGGAGTGGGCGACCGAGGCTTTGTCTATGCAAGCGGAGTGGGCGACCGAGGCTTTGTCTATGCAAGCGGAGTGGGCGACCGAGGCTTTGTCTATGCAAGCGGAGTGGGCGCCCGAGGCTTTGTCTATGCAAGCGGAGTGGGCGACCGAGGCTTTGTCTATGCAAGCGGAGTGGGCGACCGAGGCTTTGTCTATGCAAGCGGAGTGGGCGACCGAGGCTTTGTCTATGCAAGCGGAGTGGGCGACAGAGGCTTTGAATGTGTCCCAAGTGGCTGTTGTCTGTATATTCGGGGCGGCAGGTAGCCTTAGTGGTAAGAGCGTTGGCGACCGAGGCTTTGTCTATGCAAGCGGAGTGGGCGACCGAGGTTTTGTCTATGCAAGCGGAGTGGGCGACCGAGGCTTTGTCTATGCAAGCGGAGTGGGCGCCCGAGGCTTTGTCTATGCAAGCGGAGTGGGCGACCGAGGCTTTGTCTATGCAAGCGGAGTGGGCGACCGAGGCTTTGTCTATGCAAGCGGAGTGGGCGACCGAGGCTTTGTCTATGCAAGCGGAGTGGGCGACCGAGGCTTTGAATGTGTCCCAAGTGGCTGTTGTCTGTATATTCGGGGCGGCAGGTAGCCTTAGTGGTAAGAGCGTTGGCGACCGAGGCTTTGTCTATGCAAGCGGAGTGGGCGACCGAGGCTTTGTCTATGCAAGCGGAGTGGGCGACCGAGGCTTTGTCTATGCAAGCGGAGTGGGCGACCGAGGCTTTGTCTATGCCATCGGAGTGGGCGACCGAGGCTTTGTCTATGCAAGCGGAGTGGGCGACCGAGGCTTTGTCTATGCAAGCGGAGTGGGCGACCGAGGCTTTGTCTATGCAAGCGGAGTGGGCGACCGAGGCTTTGTCTATGCAAGCGGAGTGGGCGACCGAGGCTTTGTCTATGCAAGCGGAGTGGGCGACCAAGGCTTTGTCTATGGAAGCGGAGTGGGCGACCGAGGCTTTGAATGTGTCCCAAGTGGCTGTTGTCTGTATATTCGGGGCGGCAGGTAGCCTTAGTGGTAAGAGCGTTGGCGACCGAGGCTTTGAATGTGTCCCAAGTGGCTGTTGTCTGTATATTCGGGGCGGCAGTTAGCCTTAGTGGTAAGAGCGTTGGCGACCGAGGCTTTGAATGTGTCCCAAGTGGCTGTTGTCTGTATATTCGGGGCGGCAGGTAGCCTTAGTGGTAAGAGCGTTGGCGACCGAGGCTTTGAATGTGTCCCAAGTGGCTGTTGTCTGTATATTCGGGGCGGCAGGTCCCGCTATCCCCAGCCCCAGTCCAACTCTATCCCCAGCCCCAGCCCCAGCCCAACTCTATCCCCAGCCCCAGCCCCAGTCCAACTCTATCCCCAGCCCCAGTCCAACTCTATCCCCAGACCAACCCTATCCCCAGCCCAGGTAGCCTTAGTGGTAAGAGCGTTGGCGACCGAGGCTTTGAATGTGTCCCAAGTGGCTGTTGTCTGTATATTCGGGGCGGCAGGTCCCGCTATCCCCAGCCCCAGTCCAACTCTATCCCCAGCCCCAGTCCCAGCCCCAGCCCAACTCTATCCCCAGCCCCAGCCCCAGTCCAACTCTATCCCCAGCCCCAGTCCAACTCTATCCCCAGACCAACCCTATCCCCAGCCCAGGTAGCCTTAGTGGTAAGAGCGTTGGCGACCGAGGCTTTGAATGTGTCCCAAGTGGCTGTTGTCTGTATATTCGGGGCGGCAGGTCCCGCTATCCCCAGCCCCAGTCCAACTCTATCCCCAGCCCCAGTCCCAGCCCCAGCCCAACTCTATCCCCAGCCCCAGCCCCAGTCCAACTCTATCCCCAGCCCCAGTCCAACTCTATCCCCAGACCAACCCTATCCCCAGCCCAGGTAGCCTTAGTGGTAAGAGCGTTGGCGACCGAGGCTTTGAATGTGTCCCAAGTGGCTGTTGTCTGTATATTCGGGGCGGCAGGTCCCGCTATCCCCAGCCCCAGTCCAACTCTATCCCCAGCCCCAGTCCCAGCCCCAGCCCAACTCTATCCCCAGCCCCAACCCCAGTCCAACTCTATCCCCAGCCCCAGTCCAACTCTATCCCCAGACCAACCCTATCCCCAGCCCAGGTAGCCTTAGTGGTAAGAGCGTTGGCGACCGAGGCTTTGAATGTGTCCCAAGTGGCTGTTGTCTGTATATTCGGGGCGGCAGGTCCCGCTATCCCCAGCCCCAGTCCAACTCTATCCCCAGCCCCAGTCCCAGCCCCAGCCCAACTCTATCCCCAGCCCCAGCCCCAGTCCAACTCTATCCCCAGCCCCAGTCCAACTCTATCCCCAGACCAACCCTATCCCCAGCCCAGGTAGCCTTAGTGGTAAGAGCGTTGGCGACCGAGGCTTTGAATGTGTCCCAAGTGGCTGTTGTCTGTATATTCGGGGCGGCAGGTCCCGCTATCCCCAGCCCCAGTCCAACTCTATCCCCAGCCCCAGTCCAACTCTATCCCCAGCCCCAGTCCAACTCTATCCCCAGACCAGGTAGCCTTAGTGGTAAGAGCGTTGGCGACCGAGGCTTTGAATGTGTCCCAAGTGGCTGTTGTCTGTATATTCGGGGCGGCAGGTCCCGCTATCCCCAGCCCCAGTCCAACCCTATCCCCAGCCCCAGTCCAACTCTATCCCCAGCCCCAGTCCCAGCCCCAGTCCAACTCTATCCCCAGCCCCAGACCAACCCTATCCCCAGCCCAGGTAGCCTTAGTGGTAAGAGCGTTGGACTAGATCGAATCCCCGACCTGACAAAGTTTTTTTTTTGTATCTGTCATTCTGCCCCCCCCCCCCCCCCCCTCCCCTCCCCCCCCCGAACAAGGCAGTTTAACCCCACTGTTCCTAGGTTGTCATTGAAAGTAAGAATTTGTTCTTAACAGACTTTCCTAAAATAAATCTAGCGTACTACATTTGACCAGAGCCCTTTATTGTCCCTGGTCAAAAAATGGTGCACTAAATAAATCATCAACAGGGTGTCTTTGTCTGTTCAGTTTGAGAGGTTTCATTCATCCATTATTCAGAGGTGTTGGTATTCTGGGCTCATACAGGTTCAAACCATGTTGCTGTGATTTTTGTCTGCACCCCAATGGGAGCCTTTTTCTTTTACACGAAGTGTACAAAACACTAGGAACACCTTCCTAATATTGAGTAGTATCCCCTTTTGCCCTCGGTACAGCTTAAACACACGGGGAAACTGTTGGGGGGAGAAAAAAACAGCAGCGTTGCAGTTCTTGACACACTCAAACGCACTCAAATGCGCCTGGTACCTACGCCCATACCCTGTTGAAAGGCGCTCTTCTGTCTCTCCTATTCAACCTCTGAATGTCACATTAGACTGTACACAATCCACGTCTCAAATCCCCGTCTCCTCCCCTTCATCTACACTGATTGAAGTGGATTTAACAAGTGACATCAATAAGGGATCAGAGCTTTCACCTGGATTCACCTGGTCAATCTATATCATGCAATGTATAGTGCACTACTTTAGAAAAGGGCCCATAGGGAATAGGGCTCTGGTCAGATGTAAGTGCACTATATAGGGAATAGGGTTCTGGTCTAAAGTAGTGCCACTATATAGGGAATAGGGACTCTGGTCTAAAGTAGTGCACTATATAGGGAATAGGGGCTCTGGTCTAAAGTAGTGCTCTATATTGGGAATAGGGCTCTGGTCTAAAGTAGTGCACTATATATAGGGAATAGGGCTCTTCTCAGACATTGTGCACTATATAGGGAATAGGGCTCTGGTCTAAAGTTGTGCACTATATAGGGAATAGGGCTCTTCTCAGACATTGTGCACTATATAGGGAATAGGGCTCTGGTCTATAGTAGTGCACTATATAGGGAATAGGGCTCTTCTCAGACATTGTGCACTATATCGGGAATAGGGCTCTGGTCTAAAGTAGTGTACAATATTGGGAATAGGGCTCTGGTCTAAAGTAGTGCACTATATATAGGGAATAGGGCTCTTCTCAGATATTGTGCACTATATAGGGAATAGGGCTCTGGTCTAAAGTAGTGTACAATATAGGGAATAGGGCTCTGGTCTAAAGTAGTGCACTATATAGGGAATAGGGCCCTGGTCTAAAGTAGTGTACAATATAGGGAATAGGGCTCTGGTCTAAAGTAGTGCACTATATAGGGAATAGGGCTCTGGTCTAAAGTAGTGCACTATATAGGAAATAGGGCCCTGGTCTAAAGTAGTGCTCTATATAGGGAATAGGGCTCTGGTCAAACGTAGTGCACTATATAGGGAATAGGGCTCTGGTCTAAAGTAGTGTACTATATAGGGAATAGGGCTCTGGTCTAAAGTACTGCACTATATAGGGAATAGGACTCTGGTCTAAAGTAGTGTACTATATAGGGAATAGGACTCTGGTCTAAAGTATTGCACTATATAGGGAATAGGACTCTGGTCTAAAGTAGTGCACTATATAGGGAATAGGACTCTGGTCTAAAGTAGTGCACTATATAGGGAATAGGGCTCTGGTCTAAAGTAGTGCACTATATAGGGAATAGGGAATATATTTTGACTGGTTTAAGATTAATCTTGATTCGCATATCATCCTATCTACAGTAGTTTGAAAGACGTAAACGATTGTATGGAGAACAATCATTTAGACATCTGTCTGACTGTATGGGGTATAATCATTTAGATATCTGTCTGACTGTATAGAGTACAATCATTTAGACATCTGTCTGACTGTAAGGAGTATAATCATTTAGATATCTGTCTGACTGTATAGAGTACAATCATTTAGACATCTGTCTGACTGTATGGAGTATAATCATTTAGATATCTGTCTGACTGTATGGAGTATAATCATTTAGACATCTGTCTGACTGTATAGAGTATAATCATTTAGACATCTGTCTGACTGTATAGAGTATAATCATTTAGACATCTGTCTGACTGTATAGAGTACAATAATTTAGACATCTGTCTGACTGTATAGAGTACAATCATTTAGATATCTGTCTGACTGTATAGAGTACAATCATTTAGACATCTGTCTGACTGTATGGGGTACAATCATTTAGATATCTGTCTGACTGTATGGGGTACAATCATTTAGACATCTGTCTGACTGTATGGAGTACAATCATTTAGACATCTGTCTGACTGTATGGAGTACAATCATTTAGACATCTGTCTGACTGTATGGAGTACAATCATTTAGACATCTGTCTGGTTGTATGGAGAACAATCATTTAGATATATGTCTGACTGTATGGGGTACAATCATTTAGACATCTGTCTGACTGTATGGGGTATAATCATTTAGATATCTGTCTGACTGTATAGAGTACAATCATTTAGACATCTGTCTGACTGTAAGGAGTACAATCATTTAGACATCTGTCTGATTGTATGGAGAACAATCATTTAGATATATGTCTGACTGTATGGAGTACAATCATTTAGACATCTGTCTGATTGTATGGAGAACAATCATTTAGATATATGTCTGACTGTATGGGGTACAATCATTTAGACATCTGTCTGACTGTATGGAGTACAATCATTTAGACATCTGTCTGATTGTATGGAGAACAATCATTTAGATATATGTCTGACTGTATGGAGTATAATCATTTAGACATCTGTCTGATTGTATGGAGAACAATCATTTAGATATATGTCTGACTGTATGGGGTACAATCATTTAGACATCTGTCTGACTGTATGGAGTACAATCATTTAGACATCTGTCTGATTGTATGGAGAACAATCATTTAGATATATGTCTGACTGTATGGGGTACAATCATTTAGACATCTGTCTGACTGTATGGAGTACAATCATTTAGACATCTGTCTGACTGTATGGAGTACAATCATTTAGACATCTGTCTGATTGTATGGAGAACAATCATTTAGATATATGTCTGACTGTATGGGGTACAATCATTTAGACATCTGTCTGACTGTATGGAGTACAATCATTTAGACATCTGTCTGACTGTATGGAGTACAATCATTTAGACATCTGTCTGACTGTATGGGGTACAATCATTTAGATATATGTCTGACTGTATGGGGTACAATCATTTAGACATCTGTCTGACTGTATGGAGAACAATCATTTAGACATATGTCTGACTGTAAAGAGTACAATCATTTAGACATCTGTCTGACTGTATGGGGTACAATCATGTAGACATCTGTCTGACTGTATGGGGTACAATCATGTAGACATCTGTCTGACTGTATGGGGTACAATCATTTAGATATCTGTCTGACTGTATAGAGTACAATCATTTAGATATCTGTCTGACTGTATGGGGTACAATCATTTAGATATCTGTCTGACTGTATGGGGTACAATCATTTAGACATCTGTCTGACTGTATGGGGTACAATCATTTAGATATATGTCTGACTGTATGGGGTACAATCATTTAGATATATGTCTGACTGTATGGAGCACAATCATTTAGACATCTGTCTGATTGTATGGAGAACAATCATTTAGACATCTGTCTGACTGTATGGGGTACAATCATTTAGACATCTGTCTGACTGTATGGGGTACAATCATTTAGATATCTGTCTGACTGTATGGGGTACAATCATTTAGACATATGTCTGACTGTATGGAGTACAATCATTTAGACATATGACTGACTGTATGGGGTACAATCATTTAGATATCTGTCTGACTGTATGGGGTACAATCATTTAGACATCTGTCTGACTGTATGGGGTACAATCATTTAGATATATGTCTGACTGTATGGGGTACAATCATTTAGATATATGTCTGACTGTATGGGGTACAATCATTTAGATATATGTCTGACTGTATGGAGCACAATCATTTAGACATCTGTCTGATTGTATGGAGAACAATCATTTAGACATCTGTCTGACTGTATGGGGTACAATCATTTAGACATCTGTCTGACTGTATGGGGTACAATCATTTAGATATCTGTCTGACTGTATGGGGTACAATCATTTAGACATATGTCTGACTGTATGGAGTACAATCATTTAGACATATGTCTGACTGTATGGGGTACAATCATTTAGATATCTGTCTGACTGTATGGGGTACAATCATTTAGATATCTGTCTGACTGTATGGGGTACAATCATTTAGATATCTGTCTGACTGTATGTGGTACAATCATTTAGATATATGTCTGACTGTATGGGGTGCAATCATTTAGATATATGTCTGACTGTATGGGGTACAATCATTTAGACATATGTCTGACTGTATGGGGTACAATCATTTAGACATGTGTCTGACTGTATGTGGTACAATCATTTAGATATATGTCTGACTGTATGGGGTGCAATCATTTAGATATATGCCTGACTGTATGGGGTACAATCATTTAGACATATGTCTGACTGTATGGGGTACAATCATTTAGACATATGTCTGACTGTATGGGGTACAATCATTTAGATATCTGTCTGTCTGTATGGGGTACAATCATTTAGATATCTGTCTGACTGTATGGGGTACTATCATTTAGACATTTGTCTGACTGTATGGGGTACAATCATTTAGATATCTGTCTGACTGTATGGGGCACAATCATTTAGATATATGTCTGACTGCATGGGGTACAATCATTTACATATCTGTCTGATTGTATGGGGTACAATCATTTAGATATATGTCTGACTGTATGGGGTACAATCGTTTAGATATCTGTCTGACTGTATGGGGTACAATCATTTAGATATATGTCTGACTGTATGGAGAACAATCATTTAGATATCTGTCTGACTGTATGGGGTACAATCATTTAGACATCTGTCTGACTATATGGGGTACAATCATTTAGATATCTGTCTGACTGTATGGGGTACAATCATTTAGATATATGTCTGACTGTATGGAGTATAATCATTTAGATATCTGTCTGACTGTATGGGGTACAATCATTTAGATATCTGTCTGACTGTATGGGGTACAATCATTTAGATATCTGTCTGACTGTATGGGGCACAATCATTTAGATATATGTCTGACTGCATGGGGTACAATCATTTACATATCTGTCTGATTGTATGGGGTACAATCATTTAGATATATGTCTGACTGTATGGGGTACAATCGTTTAGATATCTGTCTGACTGTATGGGGTACAATCATTTAGATATATGTCTGACTGTATGGAGAACAATCATTTAGATATCTGTCTGACTGTATGGGGTACAATCATTTAGACATCTGTCTGACTATATGGGGTACAATCATTTAGATATCTGTCTGACTGTATGGGGTACAATCATTTAGATATATGTCTGACTGTATGGAGTATAATCATTTAGATATCTGTCTGACTGTATGGGGTACAATCATTTAGATATCTGTCTGACTGTATGGGGTACAATCATTTAGATATCTGTCTGACTGTATGGGGTACAATCATTTAGATATATGTCTGACTGTATGGAGTACAATCATTTAGACATCTGTCTGACTGTATGGAGTACAATCATTTAGACATCTGACTGACTAAAGAGTACAATCATTTAGACATCTGACTGACTAAAGAGTACAATCATTTAGATATCTGTCTGACTGTATGGGGTACAATCATTTAGACATCTGTCTGACTGTATGGGGTACAATCATTTAGACATCTGTCTGACTGTAAAGAGTACAATCATTTAGATCTGTCTGACTGTATGGAGTACAATCATTTAGATCTGTCTGACTGTATGGAGTACAATCATTTAGATCTGTCTGACTGTATGGAGTACAATCATTTAGATGTGGTACAATAATGTTTGTTTCAGAAAGAAAAGCGCCTGGATGTGATGATGGTGGGAGGTTTTGCGATGTTGATTGTGATGTTCCTAGGCCTGTACATCCTAGTGTGCTAATTGGTTCCTAGACCGGTAGGCCTGTACATCCCATTGCTCTCAGTGAGCTGATTGGTTCCCAGACCAGTAGACCTGTACATCCCAGTGAGCTGATTGGTTCCTAGGTCGGTAGGCCTGTACACACTGTACATCAGTGTGCTGATTGGCCAGGTATCTCATGCTGCAGTCATTTCTATGAAGTTCCAGGCCCAGACTCTTCGGATGTCTTGGCTACACCAGATTCCCCTTTCCCCAACAGTCAACCATGGACTCTATATAATTATACTCATGACCATATTAATGATTGCTGTTGGGTTTAATGAAGGGAAACCTGCAAGAATGTGGGTCAACATGTTGGAAGCTAAAAAATAAATTAAACAGTGTTTGGAAGCTATCTGAGAACCAGAGAAACATTTGTGTTCAATATTTGTTTTATGTTGTTATTTTGCAATGAGACGTACAGGACAAGAAGCCCCTGGGGTTACGTATAAAAGAGAAATAGAGGTCATAGTTGTAACCATGAAGGCAGAATCATGGGTCTGAACGTCATCTCCAACAATCTAAAAGGTATCCAATTAAAATTAAATTGATTAAATTAACCAATTAAAAGAAAGTATCCAACAACTTAGTGTGCAATACTTAAAACACTTTTTTTTACAAGAGCACCTGTCAGATAGTGTGCACCTGAAGCTCTATAAAACCTAACCAGGTGTTTTTCCCTCATAGTTCTGGGAGGAGAAGGGGAGTTGCTATCCGAATACACAGATCATTTGTTGTCCACAATGAAGTCAAAGATAAGGAAGGGAGAGAATGTGGACACATTCTTCTTCTTCTTATTATTATTATTATTATTTATTTTTTATTAATTACTTAAAAATCATACAATGTGATTTTCTGGATTTTTGTTATAGATTCCGTCTCTCACAGTTGAAGTGTACCTATGATAAATTACAGACCTCTACATGCTTTGTAAGTAGGAAAACCTGCAAAATCGGGAGTGTATCAAATACTTGTTCTCCCCACTGTACCTATTGTTCGCCAAATACCTTTTTTGCACTATTGGTTAGAGCCTGTTAGTAAGCATTTCACTGTAAGGGCTACATCTGTTGTATTTGGCGCACTTGATAAATACATTTTGATTTGATTTAGGGATGCGGACAATGATAATGGTCATGATGTTTCCACTACCTCTAGAATTCATTTTGTAGCTGTAAACTTATGCTTCAAAAGAATATACTTGAAAAAGAAGAAGAGAAGAAGAAGTAGCTTACTGGTGATTCAAGAGAAGAGGAAGTAGCTTACCAGTGATTCAAGAGAAGTAGCTTACCAGTGATTCAAGAGAAGAGGTAGCTTACCAGTGATTCAAGAGAAGAGGAAGTAGCTTACTGGTGATTCAAGAGAAGAAGTAGCTTACCGGTGATTCAAGAGAAGAGAAAGTAGCTTACTGGTGATTCAAGAGAAGAGGAAGTAGCTTACTGCTGATTCAAGAGAAGAGGAAGTAGCTTACCGGTGAATCAAAAGAAGAGGAAGTAGCTTACCGATTATTCCAAGGCTTTTTCGAATTGTTCTTTTTAAAGCCTTTGAAGAGGGAAGCAGGGTTCTACCTGACTGGGTTCTGTGAATGGCACGTTTTCAGGTACAGAACAGTACACTATGTTAGTCATTCTACGTCCTTACTTTGATGACTACTTTGGTTATACGGTACATGTGGAGCAAAGGGCAGATTGTGAGCATCATGAGCAACCCAATGCACAATGTGAGCATCATGAGCAACCCAATGCAGAATGTGAGCATCATGAGCAACCCAATGCAGAATGTGAGCATCATGAGCAACCCAATGCAGAATGTGAGCATCATGAGCAACCCAATGCAGAATGTGAGCATTATGAGCAACCCAAATGCAGAATGTGAGCATCATGAGCAACACAGTTACCTAAACGCGGAATGTGAGCATCAAGAGCAACACAGTTACCCAAATGCGGAATGTGAGCATCATGAGCAACCCAAATGCGGAATGTGAGCATCATGAGCAACCCAATGCAGAATGTGAGCATTATGAGCAACACAGTTACCCAAATGCGGAATGTGAGCATTATGAGCAACACAGTTACCCAAATGCGGAATATGAGCATCATGAGCAACCCAAATGCGGAATGTGAGCATCATGAGCAACCCAAATGCAGAATGTGAGAATCATGAGCAACCCAAATGCAGAATGTGAGCATCATGAGCAACACAGTTACCCAAATGTGGAATGTGAGCATCATGAGCAACCCAATGCAGAATGTGAGCATTATGAGCAACCCAATGCAGAATGTGAGCATCATGAGCAACCCAATGCAGAATGTGAGCATTATGAGCAACCCAAATGCAGAATGTGAGCATCATGAGCAACCCAATGCAGAATGTGAGCATTATGAGCAACCCAAATGCAGAATGTGAGCATCATGAGCAACCCAATGTAGAATGTGAGCATTATGAGCAACCCAAATGCAGAATGTGAGCATCATGAGCAACCCAATGTAGAATGTGAGCATCATGATTAACCCAAATGCAGAATGTGAGCATTATGAGCAACCCAATGCAGAATGTGAGCATCATGAGCAACCCAAATGCAGAATGTGAGCATCATGAGCAACCCAATGCAGAATGTGAGCATCATGAGCAACCCAATGTAGAATGTGAGCATCATGAGCAACCCAATGCAGAATGTGAGCATCATGAGCAACCCAATGCAGAATGTGAGCATCATGAGCAACCCAAATGCAGAATGTGAGCATCATGAGCAACCCAATGCAGAATGTGAGCATCATGAGCAACCCAATGCAGAATGTGAGTATCATGAGCAACCCAATGCAGAATGTGAGCATTATGAGCAACCCAAATGCAGAATGTGAGCATCATGAGCAACCCAATTCAGAATGTGAGCATTATGAGCAACCCAAATGCAGAATGTGAGCATCATGATTAACCCAAATGCAGAATGTGAGCATCATGAGCAACTCAATGCAGAATGTGAGCATCATGAGCAACCCAATGCAGAATGTGAGCATTATGAGCAACCCAAATGCAGAATGTGAGCATCATGAGCAACCCAATGCAGAATGTGAGCATCATGAGCAACCCAATGCAGAATGTGAGCATCATGAGCAACCCAATGTAGAATGTGAGCATCATGAGCGTGGACTCTATTTGAGGGAAAACCCATTGGGACTTTTCCATATGCTGTGAATAATGTATCAAACTCACGTGGTTTCAGTGATTATTTAGGAGCCTTGAGCTGTTTCCTATTGACTGAGTCCTTTTCTCCCTGTTATCAGAGATGACTTTGTGTGGTGGCTGGCTCTAAGTATTTCCTTGCTGGGGTGTTTGCTCTTCTCTATGGAGTCACTCTCTCTTTAAAGATCTTGCATGATTAATGAGCCTTGGAATTTACACAGAAGTTCATTCATTTGTCGCCCATCTGCCGTGAGACATTTCCTCATTCTGATTAGCCCAGTGTGTGCCAGCTGCTGCCAGAAAGTGCTCCACTTTGTCTATATACAGATCCTCTGCTGCCATAAAGTGATGCACATAGTTTATTTTCAAATTTTTTATTTTACCTATTTAACTAGGCAAGTCAGTTAAAGAACAAATTCTTATTTACAATGACGGCCAAACCCGGACGACGCTGGGCCAATTATGCGCCGCCCGATGGGACTCCCAATCACTGCCTCTCACTCTCCCCATCCGTATCTCTCCCTCTTTCTCCCCCCATCTCTCTCCCTCTCTCTCTCTTTCTCCCCCCATCTCTCTCTCTCTCTCTCTTCCCCCCCATCTCTCTCTCTCTCTCTCTCTCCCCCACCACCATCTGTATCTTATATTTAATTTAACCAGGAAGGGCTCATTGAGATTTAAAATCTATTTTTCAAGAGCATCCTGGCCAAGATAGGCAAGTCATTACAGACAAACAACATGAAAAACTCGCTCTCCTCCAAGTGTCAGTGGACCCAGCCTCTCTCTCGCTCTCCTCCAAGTGTCAGTGGTCTCTCTCTCTCTCTCTCTCTCTCTCTCGCTCTCCCTCTCCCCCCCATCTCTCGCTCTCCTCCAAGTGTCAGTGGTCTCTCTCTCTCTCTCCAAGTGTCAGTGGTCTCTACCTCTCTCTATCCCTCTCCCCCCCATCTCTCGCTCTCCTCCAAGTGTCAGTGGTCTCTCTCTCTCTCTCCAAGTGTCAGTGGTCTCTGCCTCTCTCTCTCTCTCTCGATCTCTCTCTCTCTCCAGCAAGTGTCAGTGGTCTCTCCCCCCCCATCGCTCGCACTCCTCCAAGTGTCAGTGGTCTCTCCCCCCCCATCCCTCGCCCTCCTCCAAGTGTCAGTGGTCTCTCCCCCCCATCCCTCGCCCTCCTCCAAGTGTCAGTGGTCTCTCCCCTCCCATCCATCTCTCTCTCTCTCCAAGTGTCAGTGGTCTCTGCCTCCCCCCCATCCCTCGCTCTCCTCCAAGTGTCAGTGGTCTCTCCCCCCTCCCCCCCATCCCTCGCTCTCCTCCAAGTGTCAGAGGTCTACCCCCCCTCCCCATCTCCCGCTCTCCTCCAAGTGTCAGTGGTCTCTCCCCCCCATCTCTCTCTCTCTCCAAGTGTCAGTGGTCTCTCTCTCTCTCTCCTCCAAGTGTCAGTGGTCTCTGCCTCTCCTCCAAGTGTCAGTGGTCTCTCCCCCCCATCTCTCTCTCTCTCCAAGTGTCCGTAGTCTCTGCCTCCTCCCCACGTTCCATTATAAATACCCACTTCATCTGTTTCTCGTTCTCTTGGTTGATGAATGTTTGATGTTGCGTGTTCTTTTCGGTGTGCTCACATTCCTGTGTCGTGCGAAGGCGGGAGGAGAAGGGGGAGGTGAGGAGAGATGGGGAGGTGAGGGGAGGTGAGAGTGAAGGCGGGGAGAGGCAAGGAGAGGTGTGGAGAGACGGGAGAGAAGGGAGGAGGCGCCCACCAATGTTATTTTTAACTCTCTCCTTGTGAATGGGGGAGGGATCTGATTGGCTCCCAATGGTTTTGCATGTGAATGCCCATATATATACACAACACCAAGATTTTAACTTTTATTGCATGGTAATAAAACATGCTTCTACTCCTGCATTGCTTTGCTGTTTGGGGTTTTAGGCTGGGTTTCTGTACAGCACTTTGAGAGGACTGGCCACCCCTCATAGCCTGGTTCCTCTCTAGGTTTCTTCCTAGGTTTTGGCCTTTCTAGGGAGTTTTTCCTAGCCACCGTGCTTCAACACCTGCATTGCTTTGCTGTTTGGGGGTTTTAGGCTGGGTTTCTGTACAGCACTTTGAGAGTACTGGCCACCCCTCATAGCCTGGTTCCTCTCTAGGTTTCTTCCTAGGTTTTGGCCTTTCTAGGGAGTTTTTCCTAGCCACCGTGCTTCAACACCTGCATTGCTTTGCTGTTTGGGGGTTTTAGGCTGGGTTTCTGTACAGCACTTTGAGAGTACTGGCCACCCCTCATAGCCTGGTTCCTCTCTAGGTTTCTTCCTAGGTTTTGGCCTTTCTAGGGAGTTTTTCCTAGCCACCGTGCTTCAACACCTGCATTGCTTTGCTGTTTGGGGGTTTTAGGCTGGGTTTCTGTACAGCACTTTGAGAGTACTGGCCACCCCTCATAGCCTGGTTCCTCTCTAGGTTTCTTCCTAGGTTTTGGCCTTTCTAGGGAGTTTTTCCTAGCCACCGTGCTTCAACACCTGCATTGCTTTGCTGTTTGGGGGTTTTAGGCTGGGTTTCTGTACAGCACTTTGAGAGTACTGGCCACCCCTCATAGCCTGGTTCCTCTCTAGGTTTCTTCCTAGGTTCTGGTCTTTCTAGGGAGTTTTTCCTAGCCACCGTGCTTCTACACCTTCATTGCTTGCTGTTTGGGGTTTTAGGCTGGGTTTCTGTACAGCACTTTGAGATATCAGCTGATGTACGAAGGGCTATATAAATAAATTTGATTTGATGATTAATACAGTTTCCTGATTCTTAAATCAGGAATCACACCTGTTATTTTAGATCAATCAGCCAAACTCCTCTAGGACTAAAAGCATCCCTCAGATTGACTCCACCTGTCTGTAAAATAGTTCAGGTTGGAAGGCAAGACTTCACAGATGAGTTCAGGTTTGAAGGCAAGACTTCAAAGATGAGTTCAGGTTGGAAGGCAAGACTTCACAGATGAGTTCAGGTTTGAAGGCAAGACTTCACAGATGAGTTCAGGTTTGAAGGCAAGACTACACAGATGAGCTCAGGTTGGAAGGCACGACTTCACAGATGAGTTCAGGTTTGAAGGCAAGACTTCACAGATGAGTTCATGTTGGAAGGCAAGACTTCACAGATGAGTTCAGGTTGGAAGGCAAGACTTCACAGATGAGTTCAGGTTTGAAGGCAAGACTACACAGATGAGCTCAGGTTGGAAGGCAAGACTTCACAGATGAGTTCAGGTTTGAAGGCAAGACTTCACAGATGAGCTCAGGTTGGAAGGCAAGACTTCACAGGAGCAGAAAGTATGGCTGTTGTCTAGTCCACAAATCAATAGGCTTCACAAAGGAAGTTCATTTGTTAGAAGGTGAGGAGACGGCGGAGATTTAATTACCTCTTGACTGTGTTCCAATTGGCACCCTATTCCCTATATAGTACACTACTTTAGACCAGATTCCCTATTCTCTATATAGTGCACTACTTTAGACACTACTACCTTTGAACAGAATGAGGTGCCATTTGGGATACAGATAAAATGTCTGGTCTGAAGGGGACAGATCCTGATGCCCATGACAGCGCTGTAGAAGTAATTCCATTTAGCCAAACAACCCCTCTGAAAAGGTGCGACTCCGTTGAAATGGAGAAAATATTAGGAAGTAATTACATTTAGCAAACCAACCCCTCTGAAAGGTGCGACTCTATTGAGATGGAGAAAATATTTGGAAGGAAACGGCAGCGTGTCCTGAAGTCATTTTTCAAAGGAAATTCGCTCCTCTGAATGAAGAGAGGGAGACGTAAATGAAAGTCTGTCTGGAGTCGAGAGATGGAGAGAGGGGGGAGAGGATAGGTGGAGTGAGACAGAGAGAGAGGGGGGAAGAGGATAGGTGGAGCGAGACAGAGAGAGAGGGGGAAGAGGATAGATGGAGTGAGAGAGAGGGGAGGATAGGTGGAGCGAGACAGAGAGAGAAGGGGAAGAGGATAGATGGAGTGAGAGAGAGAGAGAGGGGGGAGAGGGTAGATGGAGTGAGACAGAGAGAGAGGGGGAAGAGGATAGATGGAGTGAGAGAGAGGGGAGAGAGGATAGGTGGAGCGAGACAGAGAGAGAGGGGGAAGAGGATAGATGGAGTGAGAGAGAGAGAGAGGGGAGGATAGGTGGAGCGAGACAGAGAGAGAGGGGGAAGAGGATAGATGGAGTGAGAGAGAGAGAGAGAGGGGAGGATAGGTGGAGCGAGACAGAGAGAGAAGGGGAAGAGGATAGATGGGGAGAGAGAGAGAGAGAGGGGGGAGAGGAGAGATGGAGTGAGAGAGAGGGTACAGAGGATAGATGGAGTGAGAGAGAGAGAGGGGGTAGAGGAAAGATGGAGTGAGAGAGAGAGAGGGGGGGGAGAGGATAGATGGAGTGAGAGAGAGCGAGGGGGGGATAGATGGAGCGAGAGAGAGAGAGCGGGGGAGGAAAGATGGAGCGAGAGAGAGAGAGAGGGGACCATGTGTTTTATACTGATGATTAAGGACCAGATTCATCTCTGGAAGCTGCAGCTATCTCTATTCCCATCATACTTTCATAAACCGAGGCCCTTTAGTGGCCCAGTCCCACGGCCCTTTTGTGGCCCAGTCCCAAGGCCCGATAGTGGCCCAGTCCCAAGGCCCTATAGTGGCCCAGTCCCAAGGCCCTATAGTGGCCCAGTCCCAAGGCCCTATAGTGGCACAGTCCCACGGCCCTATAGTGGCCCAGTCCCAAGGCCCTTTAGTGGCCCAGTCCCACGGCCCTATAGCGGCCCAGTCCCAAGGCCCTATAGTGGCCCAGTCCCAAGGCCCTATAGTGGCCCAGTCCCAAGGCTCTTTAGTGGCCCAGTCCCACGGCCCTATAGTGGCCCAGTCCCAAGGCCCAGTCCCAAGGCCCTTTAGTGGCCCAGTCCCACGGCCCTATAGTGGACCAGTCCCACGGCCCTATAGTGGCCCAGTCCCACGGCCCTTTAGTGGCCCAGTCCCAAGGCCCTTTAGTGGCCCAGTCCCACGGCCCTTTAGTGGCCCAGTCCCAAGGCCCTATAGTGGCCCAGTCCCACGGCCCTATAGTGGCCCAGTCCCACGGCCCTTTAGTGGCCCAGTCCCACGGCCCTATAGTGGCCCAGTCCCACGGCCCTATAGTGGCCCAGTCCCAAGGCCCTATAGTGGCCCAGTCCCACGGCCCTATAGTGGCCCAGTCCCACGGCCCTATAGTGGCCCAGTCCCACGGCCCTATAGTGGCCCAGTCCCAAGGCCCTATAGTGGCCCAGTCCCAAGGCCCTATAGTGGCCCAGTCCCAAGGCCCTATAGTGACCCAGTCCCAAGGCCCTATAGGGACCCAGTCCCAAGGCCCAGTCCCAAGTCCCTATAGTGGCCCAGTCCCATGGCCCAGTCCCAAGGCCCTATAGTGGCCCAGTCCCAAGGCCCTATAGTGGCCCAGTCCCAAGGCCCTTTAGTGGCCCAGTCCCAAGGCCCTATAGTTCACCTATAGTTCGCCCTATAGTTCATCACTCCAGTGTTAATCTGCAAAATTGTAATTATTTGCCTACCTCCTCATGCCTTTTGCACACATTGTATATAGACTCCCCCTTTGTTTTCTACTGTGTTATTGACTTGTTAATTGTTTACTCCATGTGTAACTCTTTGTTGTCTGCTCACACTGCTATGCTTTATCTTGGCCAGGTCGCAGTTGCAAATGAGAACTTGTTCTCAACTAGCCTACCTGGTTAAATAAAGGTGAAATAAATAAAAAAAAAATAGTGGCCTAGTCCCGTGGTCCAGTCCCAAGGCCCTATAGTGGCCCAGTCCCAAGGCCCTATATTGGCCCAGTCCCAAGGCCCAGTCCCAAGGCCCTATAGTGGCCTAGTCCCGTGGTCCAGTCCCAAGGCCCTATATTGGCCCAGTCCCAAGGCCCTATAGTGGCCCAGTCCCAAGGCACTACAGTGGCCCAGTCCCAAGGCCCTACAGTGGCCCAGTCCCAAGGCCCTATAGTGGCCCAGTCCCGTGGCCCAGTCCCAAGGCCCTATAGTGGCCCAGTCCCGAGGCCCTATAGTGGCCCAGTGTTGTTCAGCACTGCCTGTCTGGTTCATAGCCAGTATTCAGTACTGCCTGTCTGGTTCATAGCCAGTAGTGTTCAGTGCTGCCTGTCTGGTTCATAGCCAGTAGTGTTCAGTGCTGCCTGTCTGATTCATAGCCCGTAGTGTTCAGGCCAAATGTTCACTTCCGTTCTCAGAATGTTTTTTAAAAAAGTTCAGTTTTACTGGTCAGGAAACTTATGGCTTCATTTCCAGAACCAATGGGAAACCAAAAACGTAGGTTCCCACAACTTCCAAGGAACCAAATGTGCTTGCTAGGATGATTCTAATTTCCAGCCTAGATCATTACGAACTCGGTCTTGTGACATCAACAAATTAACTGACAATTTTGTGATCTTAACTGTCTTTTTTTTTTAAAGGCATCTAGGTAGGTTATTGTCTGAAGGCGTGATTAAACCATACCTCGAATATCAACAAATCACAACAAACAATGCACCTTGACCATCACAACCCGCAATCACCACAGCTATGGCTCAGAGAGACACTAATTAAGAAACCACAGGGGAGCCTCATTAGCATATATGTAGATTAGTCTTACCGCTTTCAGTCCTATTAGCAGATCAGGGCTCAGAGAGAGTGCGTGAGAGAGAGTGCGTGAGAGAGAGTGCGTGAGAGAGAGATTAAATTCTGCAGTATAATCATGATATTCCCCAGTCAGAGTACTGTGATATTTACAGTATAATCATGATATTCCCCAGTCAGAGTACTGTGATATTTACAGTATAATCATGATATTCCCCAGTCAGAATACTGTGATATTTACAGTATAATCAGTGGATAATAAGAATAGAATAATAGTACTGATGTCTACTAGGAATGACCCAACATTTAATAGTGTTATATAGGTGTAATGGTTCTCTTCTTCCTCCTCCTCTGAAGAAGGGGTGTAGCAGGGATCAGACCAAGACGCAGCGTGGTTATAATTCATGGTTCTTTTAATAACGAAACTATACATGAAATAAACTACAAACCAAGAAACATGAAAACCCGAAACAGTCCCGTGTGGTACAAACACTGACACAGGAGACAACCACCCACAAAACCCAACACAAAACAGGCTACCTAAATATGGTTCCCAATCAGAGACAATGACCAACACCTGCCTCTGATTGAGAACTATATCAGGCCAAACATAGAAATAGACAAACCAGACACACAACATAGAATGCCCACCCAGCTCACGTCCTGACCAACACTAAAACAAGGAAAACACACAAGAACTAAGGTCAGAACGTGACAGTACCTCCCCCCCCAAGGTGCGGACTCCGACCACACAACCTAAACCTATAGGGGAAGGTCTGGGTGTTCATCTGTCCGCGGTGGCGGCTCTGGCACTGGACGTGGACCCCACATAATTGTCTTAGTCCACCTTAGCGTCCCTTGAGTGGCGACCCTTGCCGCTGACCTTGGCCTAGGAACCCTAACAGCGGGCCCCACTGGACTGAGGGGCAGCTCCGGACTGAGGGGCAGCTCCGGACTGAGGGGCAGCTCCGGACTGAGGGGCAGCTCCGGACTGAGGGGCAGCTCCGGACTGAGGGGCAGCTCGGGACTGAGGGGAAGCTTGGGACTGAGGGGAAGCTCAGGACTGAGAGGAAGCTCAGGACTGAGAGGAAGCTCAGGCAGGTTGATGGCTCTGGCAGATCCTGGCTGGCTGGTGGTTCTGGCAGATCCTGGCTGACTGGCAGTTCTGGCAGATCCTGGCTGACTGGCAGTTCTGGCAGATCCTGGCTGAATGGCGGATCCTGGCAGACTGGCGGATCTGGAAGATCCTGGCTGACTGACGGCTCTGGCAGATCCTGGCTGACTGGCAGTTCTGGCCGGCGATGCTGGAATCGCCCTTCACTCCAGAGCTGCCGGAATCTCCCGTCCATTCGGGACCCATGGCTAGGGTCCCCAGTCGGAGATCAGCGGCGAGGGTCGCCGCTCGTAAGAGGCCACCGGGGCGGTTGAGGAGGCGGACAAAAACTGTGGTGAAGTGGGGTCCACGTCCCGCGCCAGAGCTGCCACCGCAGACAGACACCCACCCAGACCCTCCCCTATAGGTTTATGTTTTGCGTCCGGAGTCCGCATCTTTTGGGGGGGTACTGTCACGTTCTGACCTTAGTTCCTTTGTTTTGTCTTTTGTTTTAGTATGGTCAGGGCGTGAGTTGGGTGGGTTATCTATGTTAGTTTGTCTATGATTTTCAATTTTTCTATTTCTGATATGGTTCTCAATCAGAGGCAGCTGTCAATCGTTGTCCCTGATTGAGAACCATATTTAGGTAGCCTGTTTTCCTTTGTGTTTTGTGGGTGGTTATTTTCAGTCTTTGTGTGTCTGCACCAGACAGAACTGTTTGGATTTTCACTTTGTTGTTTTGTAATTTGTAGTGTTCACTTTGGATTATTATTAAATAAGATGAACACGCTGCTCTTTGGTCCTCTCCAAGACAGCCATTACAATAGGGTCATTTAATAGTGTTATATAGGGTCATTTAATAGTGTTTTATAGGGTCATTTAATAGTGTGTTATAGGGTAATTTAATAGTGTTATATAGGGTCATTTAATAGTGTTATATAGGGTCATTTAATAGTGTTATATAGGGTCATTTAATAGTGTTATATAGGGTCATTTAATAGTGTTATATAGGGTCATTTAATAGTGTTATATAGGGTCATTTAATAGTGTTATATAGGGTCATTTAATAGTGTTATATAGGGTCATTTAATAGTGTGTTATAGGGTCATTTAATAGTGTTTTATAGGGTCATTTAATAGTGTTATATAGGGTCATTTAATAGTGTGTTATAGGGTCATTTAATAGTGTTTTATAGGGTCATTTAATAGTGTTATATAGGGTCATTTAATAGTGTTTTATAGGGTCATTTAATAGTGTTATATAGGGTCATTTAATAGTGTTTTATAGGGTCATTTAATAGTGTTATATAGGGTCATTTAATAGTGTGTTATAGGGTCATTTAATAGTGTTATATAGGGTCATTTAATAGTGTTTTATAGGGTCATTTAATAGTGTTATATAGGGTCATTTAATAGTGTTATATAGGGTCATTTAATAGTGTAATATAGGGTAATTTAATAGTGTTTTATAGGGTCATTTAATAGTGTGTTATAGGGTCATTTAATAGTGTTATATAGGGTCATTTAATAGTGTTTTATAGGGTCATTTAATAGTGTTTTATAGGGTCATTTAATAGTGTGTTATAGGGTCATTTAATAGTGTTTTATAGGGTCATTTAATAGTGTAATATAGGGTCATTTAATAGTGTAATATAGGGTCATTTAATAGTGTTTTATAGGGTCATTTAATAGTGTTATATAGGGTCATTTAATAGTGTTTTATAGGGTAATTTAATAGTGTTATATAGGGTCATTTAATAGTGTTATATAGGGTCATTTAATAGTGTTTTATAGGGTCATTTAATAGTGTTATATAGGGTCATTTAATAGTGTTATATAGGGTCATTTAATAGTGTTATATAGGGTCATTTAATAGTGTTATATAGGGTCATTTAATAGTGTTTTATAGGGTCATTTAATAGTGTTTTATAGGGTCATTTAATAGTGTTATATAGGGTCATTTAATAGTGTTTTATAGGGTCATTTAATAGTGTTATATAGGGTCATTTAATAGTGTGTTATAGGGTCATTTAATAGTGTTATATAGGGTCATTTAATAGTGTTATATAGGGTCATTTAATAGTGTTATATAGGGTCATTTAATAGTGTTATATAGGGTCATTTAATAGTGTTATATAGGGTCATTTAATAGTGTTATATAGGGTCATTTAATAGTGTGTTATAGGGTCATTTAATAGTGTTTTATAGGGTCATTTAATAGTGTTATATAGGGTCATTTAATAGTGTGTTATAGGGTCATTTAATAGTGTTTTATAGGGTCATTTAATAGTGTTATATAGGGTCATTTAATAGTGTTTTATAGGGTCATTTAATAGTGTTATATAGGGTCATTTAATAGTGTTTTATAGGGTCATTTAATAGTGTTATATAGGGTCATTTAATAGTGTGTTATAGGGTCATTTAATAGTGTTATATAGGGTCATTTAATAGTGTTTTATAGGGTCATTTAATAGTGTTATATAGGGTCATTTAATAGTGTTATATAGGGTCATTTAATAGTGTGTTATAGGGTCATTTAATAGTGTTTTATAGGGTCATTTAATAGTGTTATATAGGGTCATTTAATAGTGTTATATAGGGTCATTTAATAGTGTTATATAGGGTCATTTAATAGTGTAATATAGGGTCATTTAATAGTGTTTTATAGGGTCATTTAATAGTGTTATATAGGGTCATTTAATAGTGTTATATAGGGTCATTTAATAGTGTTATATAGGGTCATTTAATAGTGTTATATAGGGTCATTTAATAGTGTGTTATAGGGTCATTTAATAGTGTGTTATAGGGTCATTTAATAGTGTTATATAGGGTCATTTAATAGTGTAATATAGGGTCATTTAATAGTGTTATATAGGGTCATTATAGAGTCAATATAGGAACTAATGGGGATCCCTAATAAACCCCAGGAAGAGTAGCTGCTGCCTTGGCAGGAACTAATGGGGATCCCTAATAAACCCCAGGAAGAGTAGCTGCTGCCTTGACAGGAACTAATGGGGATCCCTAATAAACCCCAGGAAGAGTAGCTGCTGCCTTGGCAGGAACTAATGGGGATCCATAATAAACCCCAGGAAGAGTAGCTGCTGCCTTGGCAGGAACTAATGGGGATCCATAATAAACCCCAGGAAGAGTAGCTGCTGCCTTGGCAGGAACTAATGGGGATCCATAATAAACCCCAGGAAGAGTAGCTGCTGCCTTGACAGGAACTAATGGGGATCCCTAATAAACCCCAGGAAGAGTAGCTGCTGCCTTTGCAGGAACTAATGGGGATCCATAATAAACCCCAGGAAGAGTAGCTGCTGCCTTGACAGGGACTAATGGGGATCCCCTGTTATTGGTAATGGTGAGGTTAGATCATACCTCCAAGACATGCTAACCTCCCCTGTTATTGGTAATGGTGAGGTTAGATCATATCTCCAAGACATGCTAACCTCCCCTGTTATTGGTAATGGTGAGGTTAGATCATACCTCCAAGACATGCTAACCTCCCCTGTTATTGGTAATGGTGAGGTTAGATCATACCTCCAAGA
The DNA here is from genome assembly GCF_002021735.2 of Oncorhynchus kisutch. Taxonomy (NCBI): domain Eukaryota; kingdom Metazoa; phylum Chordata; class Actinopteri; order Salmoniformes; family Salmonidae; genus Oncorhynchus; species Oncorhynchus kisutch. The sequence goes on along the minus strand of NC_034177.2, from coordinate 3,858,591 downwards.
CATGCTAACCTCCCCTGTTATTGGTAATGGTGAGAGGTTAGCATGTCTTGGGAGTATGAACTTTGACCCTCTGTATCTTTCTCGCTCATCATTATTCACGATTTATCCAGGATTATCTGTAACCATGGTAACATCCACATTAATGTAGAAGTGTTTACAAACATATTATATTCTTATTTACAATAAAAGTGACTCCAAAATGACACGCTACATTATTTACCATGAATTTAAATTGGGCACAAAATAATCTGAAACACAACCAAATCTGACTGCAAATGCTTCCAACAAGTTTTGTAGCATCACAAGCTTGATGTAGTCAACTGCCCCTGAACAGGCAGTTAACCCACTGTTCCTAGGCCGTCATTGAAAATAAGAATTTGTTCTTAACTGACTTGCCCGGTTAAATAAAGGTAAAATAAAATAAAAAAAAATTGTGTGATAGAAATATGGGACCAAATACTAAACTTTTGACTACTTTATTTATTAGAATCTTTAGAGGTGTCAATAATTTAAACAAAATCTTTTTCTGGGCTATTATATTAATATAAAATAATATAATGTCCCATTTGTTTTGCAGCATACAATATTGCCCTGTATTTAATTATTTATTTTATACAGTCACTATTGCTCATCTTTATCAAGCGTGACAATAATTCCCAGACCCCACTGTATATAATAAATATTTCATATTTCCTATTGCCTTTGAATACACAAACATGATTTTTATCCCGCTCTGTCTCAATGAATTCAAAAGGTAAAGCTGTCATAAGGCCTAGTCCGTCAATAGGGCTGAATTACTCTCATTCACTCTGTACCTGCCAATCTTCTTCATTTCAACCACTATGCCCGAGATTGCTATTATCTCACAGACAATGAATAAAGCAATCATGGTTGAACCTGATGTAGTTGAATACTATTCTATTCTTCCTGCAGAAATGAAATATATCCCGAACATAGCTTCAGAACATGCTGTTCCAACTACACACAATTGAGTTCTACATAGCTGTTCCAACTACACACTATTGAGTTCTACATAGCTGTTCCAACTACACACAATTGAGTTCTACATAGCTGTTCCAACTACACACTATTGAGTTCTACATAGCTCTTCCAACTACACACAATTGAGTTCTACATAGCTGTTCCAACTATACACAATTAAGTTCTACATAGCTCTTCCAACTACACACAATTGAGTTCTACATAGCTGCTCCAACTACACACAATTGAGTTCTACATAGCTGTTCCAACTACACACTATTGAGTTCTACATAGCTGTTCCAACTACACACTATTGAGTTCTACATAGCTGTTCCAACTACACACAATTGAGTTCTACATAGCTGTTCCAACTACACACAATTGACTTCTACATAGCTGTTCCAACTACACAGAATTGAGTTCTACATAGCTCTTCCAACTACACACAATTGAGTTCTACATAGCTCTTCCAACTACACGCAATTGAGTTCTACATAGCTGTACCAACTACACACTATTGAGTTCTACATAGCTGTTCCAACTACACAGAATTTAGTTCTACATAGCTGTTCCAACTACACACTATTGAGTTCTACATAGCTGTTCCAACTACACACAATTGAGTTCTACATAGCTGTTCCAACTACACACTATTGAGTTCTACATAGCTGTTCCAACTACACACTATTGAGTTCTACATAGCTGTTCCAACTACACACAATTGAGTTCTACATAGCTGTTCCAACTACACACTATTGAGTTCTACATAGCTGTTCCAACTACACGCAATTGAGTTCTACATAGCTGTACCAACTACACACTATTGAGTTCTACATAGCTGTTCCAACTACACACTATTGAGTTCTACATAGCTGTTCCAACTACACACTATTGAGTTCTACATAGCTGTTCCAACTACACACTATTGAGTTCTACATAGCTGTTCCAACTACACGCAATTGAGTTCTACATAGCTGTACCAACTACACACTATTGAGTTCTACATAGCTGTTCCAACTGCACCCTATTGAGTTCTACATAGCTGTATTCTTATTGTGTGTAAAGCTTGGTTGGTTATGCCTTGTTGTGGGGGGGGGGCAGACAAGCTGTTGGGCTTGTTGTTATGCCTTGTTGTGGGGGGGGCAGACAAGCTGTTGGGCTTGTTGTTATGCCTTGTTGTGGGGGGGGCAGACAAGCTGTTGGGCTTGTTGTTATGCCTTGTTGTGGGAGGGGCAGACAAGCTGTTGGGCTTGTTGTTATGCCTTGTTGGGGGGGAGGTGCAGACAAGCTGTTGGGCTTGTTGTTATGCCTTGTTGTGGGGGGGGGGCAGACGAGCTGTTGGGCTTGTTGTTATGCCTTGTTGGGGGGGGCAGACGAGCTGTTGGGCTTGTTGTTATGCCTTGTTGGGGGGGGCAGACGAGCTGTTGGGCTTGTTGTTATGCCTTGTTGGGGGGGGCAGACGAGCTGTTGGGCTTGTTGTTATGCCCTGTTGGGGGGGGCAGACGAGCTGTTGGGCTTGTTGTTATGCCTTGTTGGGGGGGGGCAGACGAGCTGTTGGGCTTGTTGTTATGCCCTGTTGGGGGGGGCAGACGAGCTGTTGGGCTTGTTGTTATGCCCTGTTGGGGACTGTAGGCCTTGTTATTCTGCAAACTATAATCAAACCTGTTTCTAATTACGTTTGGGCCTCTGAATATTATAATAATATATTATATTAGTATTATATTATATTAATATTATATTATATTAATATTCTCCAAATGGTCTCAGATGTGATGTTGTGCTCAGCCGAGCTTCCCTCCCCCCCCCGTGGGCTGAATTATCTTAACTGTGGGGGGCAATGACTGCAGCGCAGTTATTGAAATTAATGGAGTGGAGTAGCGACACCTAGAACCTGTGGCTTGGTTTGAGAGACGGGATATAGATACGGGATATAGAGACGGGAGAGAGATACTGGATAGAGAGACTGGATAGAGAGGTGGGATAGAGAGACGGGATAGAGAGACTGGATAGAGAGACTGGGATAGAGAGACTGGATAGAGAGACTGGATAGAGAGACGGGATAGAGAGACTGGATATAGAGACGGGATAGAGAGACTGGATAGAGAGACTGGGATAGAGAGGTGGGATAGAGAGACTGGATATAGAGACGGGATAGAGAGACTGGGATAGAGAGACTGGAAAGATAGAGACTGGATAGAGTGACTGGATAGAGAGACTGGATAGAGAGACGGGATAGAGAGACTGGATATAGAGACTGGATAGAGAGACGGGATAGAGAGACGGGTCAGAGAGACGGGATATAGAGACGGGAGAGAGATACTGGATAGAGAGACTGGGATAGAGAGGTGGGATAGAGAGGTGGGATAGAGAGGTGGGATAGAGAGACTGGATAGAGAGACTGGGATAGAGAGACTGGGATAGAGAGACTGGGATAGAGAGACTGGATAGAGAGACGGGATAGAGAGACTGGATAGAGAGACTGGATATAGAGACGGGATATAGAGACTGGATAGAGAGAGACTGGATAGAGAGACTGGAAAGATAGAGACTGGATAGAGTGACTGGATAGAGAGACTGGATAGAGAGACTGGATATAGAGACGGGATAGAGAGACGGGATAGAGAGACTGGATAGAGAGACGGGATAGAGAGACGGGATAGAGAGACTGGATATAGAGACGGGATAGAGAGACGGGATAGAGAGACTGGATATAGAGACGGGATAGAGAGACTGGATATAGAGACGGGATAGAGAGACTGGATAGAGAGACGGGATAGAGAGACTGGATATAGAGACGGGATAGAGAGACGGGATAGAGAGACGGGATAGAGAGACTGGATATAGAGACGGGATAGCGTGACTGGATATAGAGACGGGATAGAGAGACGGGATAGAGAGACTGGATATAGAGACGGGATAGAGTGACTGGATAGAGAGACTGGATAGAGAGACTGGATATAGAGACGGGATAGGCTAAACTGCTGCGTACGTTGCTCTTAAACTACCTGTGAACACTGTAATTAGTTAGCCTTGGTAATGAGTTGAGCAACATAAGTTAGTGACTTCTGAACAAGAAATATGATGTGTTATAACAGTGGAGTCATCCCTCTCTCTCACCCCCCTCCTCACAAGACAGGGTAATTGTGCTGCTAGCTGTCACCATGGTAACTTTCAACTGCAGAGAAATGAATGGTGTTTTCCTTTCCACTGTTGTTGATATAGAACTTGTTGTAACTAGCTCTGTCTCAAAATGGCACCCCATATAGTATAGTATAGTAGTGCACTACTTTAGACCAGAGCTATTTAGGATGCATGTTTTTATTTTACCTTTATTTTACTAGGCAAGTCAGTTAAGAACAAATTCTTATTTACAATGACGGCCTAGGAACAGTGGTTTAACTGCCTGTTCAGGGGCTAGAACCACAGATTTGTACCTTGTCAGCTCGGGGGTTTGAACTTGCAACCTTCCGGTTACTAGTCCAACACGCTCTAACCACTAGGCTACCCTGCCGCCCCTATTGCTTTGCACTGAAACATATCCAGCTGAGTACAGATAGCTAACTGAGTATTTTTGAGTAGATAGAATGAGTAGGATATAATATAGCAAACTTGTTAATTATTCTTCATTTATTTATTATGTTGATCTTTGTGTATTTTGTATGACTGAATGAGTTTGTGTGTACAGTAATTACAGAGAAACAGTTTTAAGCCAACTTGCTTCATTAAACTTGTATCACTATAACGGTAACTTTACAGTTTTAATTGCTATGATTCGCTTATGTATGAAACAAGTATCATGCAAACAGACTGTTTTGATATTTATGAGATAAACTAGGACAAACCCACTGCTAAACATGCTAATATAGAGATAATTAGCATAGTTGCAATTAGCATAATTACTGATTCAGAAGACTTTGTAGAGATGCTGATTGGGGAGCACATTGATTCATATGCTGGTGGCCCCGTAGAAGCACTGTAAACAGAGGAGGTTGGGTCTCTCTCTTAAACATCTTTCTGTAGATACTGAAATAGATTATATTATTTTTGAAGAAACCGAGTGACACATTTATTTCCTGTCATTAGTTGCATTATCAGAGGAATCAAACAGTCGTTTCAGGATGTCTGTCATTGGGTCTAGGAGTCTAGGAGCAGATCAGTGGGGGGGGGGGGTCATTGGGTCTAGGTGCAGATCAGTGGGGGGTGGGTGGGTGGGGGGGGGGGGTCATTGGGTCTAGGTGCAGATCAGTGGGGGGTGGGGTCATTGGGTCTAGGTGCAGATCAGTGGGGGGTGGGGGGGGGGGGGGGGGGGGGGTCATTGGGTCTAGGTGCAGATCAGTGGGGGGGGGGTGGAGGGGGGGGGCATTGGGTCTAGGTGCAGATCAGTGGGGGGGTGGAGGTTGGGGGTGGGGGGGTCATTGGGTCTAGGTGCAGATCAGTGGGAGGTGGGGGTGGGGGGGGGGGGTCATTGGGTCTAGGTGCAGATCAGTGGGGGGTGGGGGGGTCATTGGGTCTAGGTGCAGATCAGTCGGGGGTGGGGGCTTAGGGTTAGAGTTAGATAAGTCCTTGTTACTTTCTTACTTGTTATCATTCCCTTCCTGTTACAGTTATTGATCCATAATACATTTGTAAAGATTATTATTCCGTCTGTGTTGGCGCAGCGTGGAAGTACTCCCATTACTTTGATCTGGTGGGCCAACATGACCAGAATATCAACGGAAACAGGAGAGAAGCACGTCTCCACTGCTACAAACGCAACTTCTCTTCTGTTGAAGCACCTGCAAAAGAAAACGAGTCAAGACAAAACTGGTAGCGAAAGACCCATGAGGCCTGAGCACCGACTGCTGTAGATAAATGTAGACCTACCTCATCCTGACCACCGACTGCTGTAGATGACTGTAGACCTACCTCATCCTGACCACCGACTGCTGTAGATAACTGTAGACCCACCTCATCCTGACCACCGACTGCTGTAGATGACTGTAGACCCACCTCATCCTGACCACTGTAGATAAATGTAGACCTACCTCATCCTGACCACTGTAGATGAATGTAGACCCACCTCATCCTGACCACCGACTGCTGTAGATGACTGTAGACCTACCTCATCCTGACCACTGTAGATGAATGTAGACCTACCTCATCCTGACCACTGTAGATGAATGTAGACCTACCTCAACCTGACCACTGACTGCTGTAGATGAATGTAGACCCACCTCATCCTGACCACTGTAGATGAATGTAGACCTACCTCATCCTGACCACTGTAGATGAATGTAGACCTACCTCATCCTGACCACTGTACATGAATGTAGACCTACCTCATCCTGACCACTGTAGATGAATGTAGACCTACCTCATCCTGACCACTGACCACTGTAGATGAATGTAGACCCACCTCATCCTGACCACTGACCACTGTAGATGAATGTAGACCCACCTCACCCTGACCACTGTAGATGAATGTAGACCTACCTCATCCTGACCACTGTAGATGAATGTAGACCTACCTCATCCTGACCACTGTAGATGAATGTAGACCTACCTCATCCTGACCACTGACTGCTGTAGATGAATGTAGACCTACCTCATCCTGACTACCAACTGCTGTAGATGAATGTAGACCTTCCTCATCCTGACCACTGACTGCTGTAAATGACTGGACCGACCTCATCCTGACCACTGTAGATGAATGTAGATCTACCTCATCCTGACCACTGTAGATAAATGTAGACCTACCTCATCCTGACCACTGTAGATGAATGTAGACCTACCTCATCCTGACCACCGACTGCTGTAGAAGAATGTAGACCTACCTCATCCTGACCACCAACTGCTGTAGATGAATGTAGAACTACCTCATCCTGACCACTGACTGCTGTAGATGAATGTAGAACTACCTCATCCTGACCACTGACTGCTGTAAATGACTGGACCTTCCTCATCCTGACCACTGTAGATGAATGTAGACCCACCTCATCCTGACCACCGACTGCTGTAGATGAATGTAGACCTACCTCATCCTGACCACTGTAGATGAATGTAGATCTACCTCATCCTGACCACTGACCACTGTAGATGAATGTAGACCTACCTCATCCTGACCACTGTAGATGAATGTAGACCTACCTCATCCTGACCACTAACTGCTGTAGATGACTGTAGACCTACCTCATCCTGACCACTGTAGATAAATGTAGACCTACCTCATCCTGACCACTGTAGATGACTGTAGACCCACCTCATCCTGGCCACTGACTGCTGTAGATGAATGTAGACCCACCTCATCCTGACCACTGTAGATGAATGTAGACCTACCTCATCCTGACAACTGTAGATGAATGTAGACCTACCTCATTCTGACCACTGTAGATGACTGTAGACCCACCTCATCCTGACCACTGACTGCTGTAGATGAATGTAGACCCACCTCATCCTGACCACTGTAGATGAATGTAGACCTACCTCATCCTGACCACTCTAGATTACTGTGGACCTACCTCATCCTGACCACTGTAGATGAATGTAGACCTACCTCATCCTGACCACTGTAGATGAATGTAGACCTACCTCATCCTGACCACTGACTGCTGTAGATGAATGTAGACCTACCTCATCCTGACCACCGACTGCTGTAGATGAATGTAGACCTACCTCATCCTGACCACTGTAGGTCTACCTCATACCTCATCCTGACCACTGTAGATGAATGTAGACCCACCTCATTCTGACCACTGTAGATGACTGTACTTAGCATTCTTAGTATACTTAGCATACTTAGTATTGTTAACATTGAGTGAGTATAACCGGTAGTGTAAATGACTTTCCCAGGGAGTAATAGGTCATTGCTTTTTTTTTTTGAGGAACGACTCCAACACCGTTGCCGATGCAATGCGGATGTGATATCTACCAAAACCATTGTTCACAGGGTAATGGTCCTCTAAAATAGACAATGTTTCCTCCAGTGGCCTGTCAAATACGCCTGTCATTCAGGAACCCTACCCAGTCTGGTTTTTACTGCCCCTCTGTTAGGGATGTGAAATAAGGGTCTCACCATTTTTTTTATTTTTTTTTATTTCACCTTTATTTAACCAGGTAGGCTAGTTGAGAACAAGTTCTCATTTACAACTGCGACCTGGCCAAGATAAAGCATAGCAGTGTGAGCAGACAACAAAGAGTTACACATGGAGTAAACAATGAACAAGTCAATAACACAGTAGAAAACAAAGGGGGAGTCTATATACAATGTGTGCAAAAGGCATGAGGAGGTAGGCAAATAATTACAATTTACAATTTTGCAGATTAACACTGGAGTGATGAATGATCAGATGGTTATGTACAGGTAGAGATATTAGTGTGCAAAAGAGCAGAAAAGTAAATAAATAAAAACAGTAGTGTTGCTGGAAAATATCTAGACGGATGTATCTCAAATGGTGCCTTGCCCAGCTAGCACATTTTGGTTCCTTGGTAGTTGTGGGAACGTATGTTTTTAGTTTCTCATTGGTTCTGGGAACGAAGCCATAAGATTCCTGACCCGTAAATCTAAACGTTCTGAGAATGGAAGTGAACATTTTGCCTGTTCTCTGAACATTTATCTTTAGGTTGCAAGGAGGTTCTGAGAATGGAAGTGAACCTTTTGCCTGTTCTCGGAACATTTATCTTTAGGTTGCAAGGAGGTTCTGAGAATGTCAAACCAGTGGAGAATGTCCCTAGAACATTACCAACATTGTAATTAAATGTAACCAATGTTCTGTTAAAGTAATGAAACAGCAAGAAAATAGTGTATTTTTGTCAAGTTCCTTAAATGTGCTGAGAATGTTCCAAAGCCAAGCAACTATCCTGCACCATTTCCAGAATGTTTTGGGAAGGTTGTATGCAAAATAACCATAGGACAAGAACTCTCTTACCAAGCTCTAGGAAACATATGGTTCTCAGAACATTGGTGCTAGCTGGGTGGTTCTCAGGTCGTTATGTGCTAGCTGGGTAGTGTTCTCAGAACTTTATGTGCAGGGTGGTTGTCAGAATGTTATGTGCTGGGTGGTTCTCAGAACATTTTGTGCTAGCTGGGTGGTTCTCAGGATATTTTGTGCTAGCTGGGTGGTTCTCAGAATATTATGTGCTAGCTGGGTGGTTCTCAGAGCGTTTTGTGCTTGCTGGGTGGTTCTCAGAACGTTTTGTGCTTGCTGGGTTGTTCTCTGAACATTATGTGCTAGCTGGGTTGTTCTCTGAACATTATGTGCTAGCTGGGTGGTTCTCAGAGCGTTTTGTGCTAGCTGGGTGGTTCTCAGAGTGTTTTGTGCTTGCTGGGTTGTTCTCTGAACATTATGTGCTAGCTGGGTGGTTCTCAGAGCATTTTGTGCTTGCTGGGTGGTTCTCAGAACGTTTTGTGCTTGCTGGGTTGTTCTCTGAACATTATGTGCTAGCTGGGTATTCCCTATATAGTGCCCTACTTTTGACCAGAGCTAATCGGAAAAAGGGTGGCATTTGGGACGCAACCATGGTGACTGATTCCTTTTGGCTCCTCTTAGCTCCTCCTGCTTCCTGTATAAACCCTGTGCCCCCTCATTAACTAAAGCACTGAGATAGACAGATAGACTCTCACATAATACCATCCATCACTGGAATATAGTCTGCATCTCAAATGGCGCCCTACTCCCATAGGGCTCGGGCTAAAAGTAGTGCACTGTATAGGGAATAGGGTGCCAATTGAGATGCAACCATAGTCTGCTACTGAACTGAACTGAGCTCCATATTTATGTGCAGACAACTCTCCTCTGGTAGAGGTGATAAACTGAATAATGTCATAAGCCATCCAGTCTGCCTGCTCCATAAATAATATATGAAATATTTAAGAGATATAAAATGAGGGCAGTAGTCGTTGTTCTGCCATCAATCAGGAAATCTGTTAAAATATCCTCCTTCCTGGTTGGCTAGGCCTACATCCTCTATGGAGAGGAAGTGATGATGGTGTCACAAATCCCATAGGGCTTGGGGTCAGGACTGATACACTACTTGACCAACAGTATGTGGACACCTGCTCATCCAACATCTCATTCCAAAATCATGGGTGTTATTATGAAATTGGTTCCTCCTTTGCTGCTATAACAGCCTCCACTCTTCTGGGAAGGCTTTCTACTAGATGTTGGGACATTTCTGTGGGGGCTTTCTTCCATTCAGCCACAAGAGCATTAGTGAGGTCGGGCGATTAAGCCTGGCTCGCAGTCGTTGTTCCAATTCATCCCAAAAGTGTTCGATGGGGTTGAGGTCAGGGCTTTGTGCAGGCTAGTCAAGTTCTTCCACACTGATCTCGACAAACTATTTCTGTATGGACCTCACTTTTTGCACGGGGGCATTGTCATGTTGAAACAGGAAAGGGCCTTCCCCCAAACTGTTGCCACAAAGTTGGAAGCACAGAATCGTCTAGTATGCTGTGGCGTTAAGATTTCCCTTCACTGGAACTAAGGGGCCTGAACCATGAAAAACAGCCCCAAACCATTATTCCTCCTCCACCAAACTTTGCAGTTGACCCTATGCATTGGGGCAGGTAGCGTTCTCCTGGCATCTGCCAAACCCAGATTCGTCCGTCGGACGGCCAGATAGTGAAATGTGATTCACCACTCCAGAGTTTAATGGCGGAGAACATACGATTTTTACGTGCTACACACTTCAGTGCTCGGCAGTCGCATTCTGTGTGCTTGTGTGGCCTACCACTTCACGACTGAGCCGTTGTTGCTCCTAGACGTTTCCACTTCACTATAACAGCACCAGGAAAGCTCTAGCAGGACAGAATTTGATGAACTGACTTTTTTAAATGGTTGCATCCTAATGACGGTGCCAGGTTGAAAGTCACTGAGCTCTTCAGTAAGGCTATTCTACTGCCAATGTTTGTCTATGGAGATTACATGGCTGTGTGCTCAATTTTATACACCTGTCAGCAACGGGTGTGGCTAAAATAGCAGGATCCATCCCTAACTATAACATTTTCCGACAAGATAGAACTTCCAAAGGGGGCGGAGTTGCAATCTACTGCAGAGATCGCCTGCAGAGTTCTGTCTTACTATCCAGGTCTGTGCCCAAACAATTTGAGCTTCTACTTTTAAAAATCCACCTTTCCAGAAACAAGTCTCTCACCGTTGCCTCTTGCTATAGACCACCTTCTGTCCCCAGCAGTGTTCTGGACACCATATGTGAATTGACTGCCCCCCATCTCTCTTCAGAGCTCGTGCTGTTAGGTGACATAAACTGGGACATGCTTAACACCCCGGACATCCTACAATCTAAGCTTGATGCCCTCAATCTCACACAAATTATCAATTAACCTATCAGGTACAACCCCAAATCCGTAAACACAGGCACCCTCATAGATATCATCCTAACCAACCTGCCCTCCAAATACACCTCTGCTGTCTTCAAACAGGATCTCAGTGATCACTGCCTCATTGCTTACGTCCATAATGGGTCTGCGGTGAAACAACCACCCCTCATCACTGTCAAACGCTCCCTGAAACACTTCAGCGACTAGGCCTTTCAAATCGACCTGGCCCGGGTATCCTGGAAGGATATTGACCTCATTCCGTCAGTAGAGGATGCCTGGTTATTTAAAAGTGCTTTCCTCACCATCTTAAATAAGCATGCCCCATTAAAAAAATGTAGAACCAGGAACAAATATAGCTCTTGGTTCACTCCAGACCTGTCTGCCCTTAACCAGCACAAAAAATCCTGTGGAGTACTGCATAAGCATCGCGACATGCAACTTTTCAGGGACGTTAGGAACCAATATACACAGGCAGTTAGGAAAGCAAAGGCTAGCTTTTTCAAACAGAAATGTGCATCCTGCAGCACAAGCTCCAAAAAGTTCTGGGACACTCCATGGAGAATAAGAGCACCTCCTTCTGGGACACTCCATGGAGAATAAGAGCACCTCCTTCTGGGACACTATAACGTCCATGGAGAATAAGAGCACCTCCTTCTGGGACACTACAAAGTCCATGGAGAATAAGAGCACCTCCTTCTGGGACACTGTAAAGTCCATGGAAAATAAGAGCACCTCCTTCTGGGACACTGTAAAGTATATGGAGAATAAGAGCACCTCCTTCTGGGACACTGTAAAGTATATGGAGAATAAGAGCACCTCCTCCCAGCTGCCCACTGCACTAAGACTAGGAAACACTGTCACCACCGATAAATCCACGATAATTGAGAGTTTAAATAAGCATTTTTCTACGGCTGGCCATGTTCTCCTACTCTGGTCAACAGCCCTGCACCCCCCACAACAACTGGCCCAAGCCCCCCCCCCCCGCTTCTCCTTCACCCAAATCCAGATAGCTGATGTTTTGAAAGAGCTACAAAATCTGGACCCCAACAAATCAGCAGGGCTAGACAATCTAGACCCTCTCTTCCTAAAATTATCAGCTGAAATGGTTGCAACCCCTATTACTAGCCTGTTCAACCTCTCTTTCGTATCGTCTGAGATCACCAAAGATTGGAAAGCTGTCGCGGTCATCCCCTTCTTCAAAGGACCCAAACTATCCTACCCGGCCTTTCTAAGGTCTTCGAAAGCCACGTTAACAAACAGATCACCGACCATTTTGAATCCCACCGTACCTTCTCCGCTATGCAATCTGGTTTCCGAGCCGGTCATGGGTGCACATCAGCCACGCTCAAGGTCCTAAACGATATCATAACCTCCATCAATAAGAGACAATGCTGTGCAGCCGTATTCATAGACCTGGCCAAGGCTTTCGATTCTATCAATCACCACATTCTTATCGGAAGACTCAACATCCTTGGTTTCTCAAATGACTTTCTCGCCTGGTTCACCAACTACTTCTCAGACAGAGTTCAGTGTGTCAAATCGGAGGGCCTGTTGTCCGGACCTCTGGCAGTCTCTATGTGGGTGCCACAGGGTTAAATTCTCGGGCCGACTCTTTTCTCTGTATACATCAATGATGTAGCTCTTGCTGCTGGTGATTCTCTGATCCACCTCTACGCAGACGATACCATTCTGTATACTTCTGGCCCTTCTTTGGGCAATGTGTTAGATAACTAAACTCCAGACGAGCTTTAACGCCATACAACTCTCATTCCATGGCCTCCAACTGCTCTTAAATGCAAGTAAAACTAAATGCATGCTCTTCAACCGATCACTATCTGCACCTGCCTGCTCGTCCGACTAGCATCACTACTCTGGACGGTTCTGAATTAGAATATGTGGACATCTACATCTAGGTGTCTGGCTAGACTGTAAACTGTCCTTCCAGACTCACATTAAGCATCTCCAATCCAAAATTAAATCTAGAATCGGCTTCCTATTTCGCAACAACCCATCCTTCACTCATGCAGCCAAACATACCCTCGTAAAACGAACTATCCTAACGATCCTTGACTTCGGCGATGTCATTTACAAAATTGCATCCAACACTCTACTCAGCAAATTGGATGCAGTCTATCACAGTGCCATCTGTTTTGTCACCAAAGCCCCATATACTACCCACCATTGCGACCTGTTGGCTGGCCCTCGCTACATATTCGTCGCCAAACCCACTGGCTCCAGGTCATCTACAAGTTTTTGCTCCTTTGGCTGCCTTTCCTTCCAGTTCTCTGCTGCCAATGACTGGAACGAATTGCAAAAATCACTGAAGCTGGAGACTCATATCTCCCTCACTAACTTCAAGCACCAGCTGTCAGAGCAGCTCACAGATCCCGGCACCTGTACATAGCCCATCTTGTAAATAGTCCATCCAACTACCTCATCCCCATACTATAATTTTTTGCTCCTTTGCACCCCCAGTATCTCTACTTGCACATTCATCTTCTGCCTCCCTTATCTTACCTCATTTGGCACACACTGTATATAGATTATTCTATTGTGTTATTGACTGTGTGCTTGTTTTTTCCATGTGTAACTCTGTGTTGTTGTTTGTGTCGCACTGCTTCGCTTTATCTTGGCCAGGTCGCAGTTGTAAAGGAGAACTTGTTCTCAACTGGCCTACCTGGTTAAATAAAGGTGATTTATTTTTTAAAGTTAAGAACAAATTCTTATTTCCAATGACAGCCTACCCCGGCCAAACCCAGACGACTCTGGGCCAATTGTGCGCCGCTAATGGGACTCCCAATCACGGCCGGATGTGATACAGCATGGATTCGAACCAGGGACTGTAGTGAGATGCAGTGCCTTAGACCACTGCGCCACTCAGTAGCCCAAAGGAGAGCAGAAACAGACTGGCACCCACGCTAGGTATATCTGTCCTGTCTCAGCCTGGCACCCAGGCTAGTAATATCTGTCCTATCTCTCTATTCTACACAGTCAGAGCCAAGATAGATTTGATTGGTTCATAACATACTGCTACAACACACCTGGCTGGCAGAGAAAGCCTCTATCTCTAATAACCCTCCTCATTGACTGTCTCTAACAGACGTTTATAGACAAGCAACACTAAAACACCCCTCCTTCGATCACAGATCAATATCCGACACACGCACACACACACACACACACACACACACACTTCCCAGCTAGCACGTAACGTTCTGAGAACCATATGTTTCTTAGAGCTTGGTGAGAGTGTTTGTTGTCCTATAGTTATTTTGCATAGAACCTGTCCGCAACTTTCTGGGAATGATGCAGGATAGTTAACGGCATTTTCTCAAATTGTTCCAAGAACATAAAGAAAAACGTCCATAAAAACCACAAGAATATATATATATATAACGTTAAGAGAACATTCTAAGAATGTTATTTCTAAATAGATTCTGTTCTCAGTATCAACAAAACTCTCTCTATCCTCTATCTTGTTAAGTGTATTCAAGTGTTGGCTGTGCCCACTAATTTAATATCTAAGGAAATTAATTTCCATGTGTCCTATCTGTGCTTGGAGTTTAAAAAAAAGTTTACCCAAAATTAGCTAGCAGTGTTATTAAAAGGATTATTAAAACTTTCAAGGAACCAGAGTAAAATGTTCTCAGAACCTCCCTGGAACCAGAGTAAAATGTTCTCAGAACCTCCCTGGAACCAGAGTAAAACGTTCTCAGAACCTCCCTGGAACCAGAGTAAAATGTTCTCAGAACCTCCCTGGAACCAGAGTAAAACGTTCTCAGAACCTCCCTGGAACCAGTGTTAAATGTTCTCAGAACCTCCCTGGAACCAGTGTTAAATGTTCTCAGAACCTCCCTGATAGCAGAGTAAAGCATTCTCAGAACCTCCCTGGAACCAGTGTTAAATGTTCTCAGAACCTCCCTGGAACCAGTGTTAAATGTTCTCAGAACCTCCCTGGAACCAGTGTTAAATGTTCTCAGAACCTCCCTGGAACCAGTGTTAAATGTTCTCAGAACCTCCCTGGAACCAGTGTTAAATGTTCTCAGAACCTCCCTGGAACCAGTGTTAAATGTTCTCAGAACCTCCCTGGAACCAGTGTTAAATGTTCTCAGAACCTCCCTGGAACCAGTGTTAAA
>NC_034177.2:3813162-3838162 GCF_002021735.2 Oncorhynchus kisutch | reverse complement strand
AATATACAGATTTTCCACGACAGAACAGCTACGTCTGGTAAGAAGAGGGACAGGGGTGTGTGTCTTTTTTGTCAATAAAAGCTGGTGCGCAATGTCTAATATTAAAGAAGTCTCGAGGTATTGCTTGCCTGAGGTAGAGAACCTCAAACTGTAGACCACACTATCTACTAAGAGAGTTTTCATCTATATTTTTCGTAGCTGTCTATTTACCACCACAAACCGATGCTGGCACTAAGACCAGCACTCAACCAACTCTATAAGGCCATAAGCAAACAAGAAAATACTCACCCAGAGGTGACACTCCTAGTGGCCGGGGACATTAATGCATGGAAACTTAAATCCATTTTACATCATTTCTACCAGCATGTCACATGTGCAACCAGAGGAAAAACAACTCTAGACCACCTTTACTCCACACACAGAGATGCATTAAAAGCTCTCCCTCGCCCTCCATTTGGCAAATCTGACAATACGTCTATCATTCTGATTCCCGCTTACAAGCAAAAACAAAAGCAGGAAGTACCAGTGACTTGCTCAATACGGTAGTGGTCAGATGACGCGGATGCTAAATTACAGGACTGTTTTGCATCGACTTACGGTCACTATACATATTCCAACCAGAATCCATGGATTACAGGCACCGAGCTAAATGGAGCTCATGGAAAAAGGAAAGGAAAGGAACACCTACGTGAGAATTCTGTTTATTGACTACAGCTCAGCGTTCAACTCCATAGTTCCCACAAAGCTCATCACTAAGCTAAGGAACCTGGGACTAAACACCTCCCTCTGAAACTGGATCCTGGTCTTCCTGACGGGCTGCCCCCAGGTGGTAAGGGTAGACAACGACACATCTGCCACGCTGATCCTCAACACGGGGGGGCTCTCACGGTGGTAAGGGTAGGCAACGACACATCTGCCACGCTGATCCTTAACAAGGGGGCCCCTCGGGGGTGCGTGATTAGTCCCCTCCTGTACTCCCTGTTCACCCACGACTGCATGGCCAAGCACGACTTCAACACCATCATTAAGTTTGCTGACGACACAACAATGGTCACTGACACAGGACAACAACCTCTCCCTCAACGTGAGCAAGATCGTGGACTACAGGAAAAGGTTGGCTGAACAGGCCCCTGTTAACATCGACGGGGCTGTAGTGAGGCGGTCGAGAGTTTCAAGTTCCTTGGTTTCCACATCACCAACAAACTATTATTGTCCAAACACACCAAGACATTCGTTAAGAGGGTGCAACAACACATTTCCCCCCTCAGGAGACTGTAAAGATTTGTCATGGGTCCCCAGATCCTCAAAAAGTTCTACAGCTGCACCATCGAGAGGAACCTGACCGGTTGCATCACCGCCTGGTATGGCAACTGCTCGGCATCTGACCGTAAGGCGCTACAGAGGGTAGTGTGAACGGAACAGTACATCACTGGGGCCAAGCTTCCTGCCATCCAGGACCTATATACTAGGCGGTGTCAGAGGAAGGACCAAAAAATTGTCAAAGACTCCAGTCACCCAAGTCATAGACTGTTCTCTCTGCTTCTGCATGGCAAACGGAACCAGAGTGCCAAGTCCAGGTCGAAAAGGCTCTTCAACAGCTTCTTCCCCCAAGCCATAAGACTGCTGAACAATTAATCAAATGGCCACCAAGACTTTTTACACTGAACTCTAACAAGTCAACTAAACTCTGAATTCTCACAAAAATAATGAGAATAAAAGAAAGAAAGAGAGAGAGAGTTTCCTCCACCATCTTCTCCTCTCATCAGTCCCCTCTTCATCATCGCGCTGGATGTGCGTCCCAGACAGACTCAGGCAGATTCAGACAGGCATCTGCGTATTTGCAAAGGTCTCCACATGCTTTATGACATCTAATATCTGTCCACTGCCTGCTACACTTTAATAACAGCCTGTCTGTGAGGAAAATGAAAATGAGATGGTAATTTCTGTTTGATACAAAGCCGTTCGTTTCTCCCCACTTAACCCTGGGGTCCAGGAATCAGCCGGCTTCGTCATGCCCTCCCTCCCTCGACACAGCATCACATCAGTCAAAGACAGAGAGAGAGAGAGTGTGTGTGTTTGTGTGTGTCCACCCAGCCTTTGTATATCTTCTCTAGTCAAAGCCTCACAACCAGAGCCAGCCCTTTGTTCCAATTCAGATTGTGGATTACTGGATGGGTTATTATAGGTGATGTAGCTTTGTAGACAGGGTTATTATGGATGATGTAGCTTTGTAGACAGGGTTATTATGGGTGATGTAGCTTTGTAGACAGGGTTATTATGGGTGATGTAGCTTTGTAGACAGGGTTATTATCTGTGATGTAGCTTTGTAGACAGGATTATTATCTGTGATGTAGCTTTGTAGACAGGGTTATTATGGGTGGTGTAGCTTTGCAGACAGGGTTATTATGGGTGATGTAGCTTTGTAGACAGGGTTATTATGGGTGATGTAGCTTTGTAGACAGGATTATTATGGGTGATGTAGCTTTGTAGACAGGGTTATTATGGGTGATGTAGCTTTGTAGACAGGGTTATTATGGGTGATGTAGCTTTGTAGACAGGGTTATTATGGGTGATGTAGCTTTGCAGACAGGGTTATTATGGGTGATGTAGCTTTGCAGACAGGGTTATTATGGGTGATGTAGCTTTGTAGACAGGGTTATTATGGGTGATGTAGCTTTGTAGACAGGGTTATTATGGGTGCTTTAGTTTGTAGATCGGGTTATTCTGGGTGATGTAGCTTTGTAGAAAAATTGAATGTTTTAAATCTACAACAATGCTTAAACCACATCAGTAGACCACTTTTGATGTCTGCGAAAAATCTAACAAAAACTAACACCATTGTGTTTGACTACTGTAGCGATCGTAAGTTTGGCTCTTTTTACTGACTCAGATCTTATCGACCGGTTCAGTCAAAGGAACGAATTGTTTTACTCATTTCTTTCATTTGAATCAGCAATGCCCAGAGCATACAGCATGCGGTGAGCGAAGAACTGAAAACTGAATATAGTTATACCCAGTTCCTCACTAATATATAGTGTTTAAATCCCTGTACCCAGCTCCTCACTAATATATAGTGTTTAAATCCCTGTACCCAGCTCCTCACTAATATATAGTGTTTAAATCCCTGTACCCAGCTCCTCACTAATATATAGTGTTTAAATCCCTGTACCCAGCTCCTCACTAATATATAGTGTTTAAATCCCTGTACCCAGCTCCTCACTAATATATAGTGTTTAAATCCCTGTACCCAGCTCCTCACTAATATATAGTGTTTAAATCCCTGTACCCAGCTCCTCACTAATATATAGTGTTTAAATCCCTGTACCCAGCTCCTCACTAATATATAGTGTTTAAATCCCTGTACCCAGCTCCTCACTAATATATAGTGTTTAAATCCCTGTACCCAGCTCCTCACTAATATATAGTGTTTAAATCCCTGTACCCAGCTCCTCACTAATATATAGTGTTTAAATCCCTGTACCCAGCTCCTCACTAATATATAGTGTTTAAATCCCTGTACCCAGGTCCTCACTAATATATAGTGTTTAAATCCCTGTATTCATCTCCTATAGTGTTTCTTGCTGCTTCTAGTGGAGTAGGGACTTTTGGCAATTATCGTCTATTAGCATAAATCGACATAAATCAACTATTGGCATAAATCGACCATTGGCATAAATTGACTATTAGCATAAATCGACTATTGGCATAAATCGACCATTGGCATAAATTGACTATTGGCATAAATAGACTATTGGCATAAATGGACTATTAGCATAAATTGACTATTAGCATAAATCGACTATTGGCATAAATTGACTATTAGCATAAATTGACTATTAGCATAAATCGACTATTGGCATAAATAGACTATTAGCATAAATTGACTATTAGCATAAATCGACTATTGGCATACATCGACTATTAGCATAAATTGACTATTAGCATAAATTGACTATTAGCATAAATTGACTATTAGCATAAATTGACTATTGCCATAAATCGACTATTGGCATAAATTGACTATTAGCATAAATCGACTATTGGCAAGCTCTTTTAAAAGGGAAAGCAGGAGAAGGAGGTTAGGAGGGCTGAAGTGCGTTTTAGGACAAATGGACCAGGGTGAAGTATTGGTGGTAATGGTGTTGGGGACAGATAGACCTGTCGGGATTCAACCATCCACTGGCACCCATAGCTCTGTCACTATATGAATACTAACCTCCTGTCCAATGTATGACCATATTAGAGACACATATTTCCCTCAGATTACACAGACCCACAAAGAATTAGAAATCAAACCTGATTTTGATAAACTCCCATATCTACTGGGTGAAATACCACAGCGTGCCATCACATCAGCAAGATCTGTGGCCTGTTGCCATGAGAAAGTGGAGCACTAACAACATTGTAAATACAGTCCATATTTATTTGTTTTCCCATACTATTCATACTACAACTATTTGCACATTGCTAAAACAATTTTGATAGCTGATAATATAACACTTGAAATTTATTTTTGAGTGCAATATTTACTGTTAAATTATAATAGTTTTGATGTTGTTGTTTGTCTTCTCACTTGTTTTGTTTATTTCACTTGCATTGGCAATGTAAACATGTTTCCCATGCTAATAAAGCCCATTTGAATAGAGAGAGAGAGAGAGAGAGAGAGAGGAGGCAAAGACACATTGAGGCAGAGAGAGAGAAGGAGAGAGAGAGAGAGAGGAGGCAAAGACACATTGAGGCAGAGAGAGAGACATAGGAGGCAAAGACACACTGAGGCAGAGAGAGAGAAAGATGGACAGAGGAGGTAGGCACCGGGCAGAGAGAGAGAGCATGAGGGAGGTAGGCACCAGGCAAAGAGAGAGCGTGAGGGAGGTAGACACCAGGGAGAGAGAGAGAGAGAGAGAGCGTGAGGGTGGTAGGCACCAGAGAGAGAGAGAGCATGAGGGAGGTAGGCACCAGGCAGAGAGAGAGAGACCACCCCAAGATAACACTGGCCACCCCCTATATAGCCCCCCCCTCCATGTCAGACCTATGCCCCTTAAGCCCCAAGTCATGCCCCTGCAGCAAGGACCTCAACATGACAGCCCCCAAATTTTGCCCAGGCCGTGAGCAGAGTAACAGGCCCACCCCCCACTATTACCCCCGCCCAAGCCCCATCCTGTGATCTAAGAGATATGTATCAGATGCTTAACATGATCTGCTCATAAAGGAGATGGACCCACTGGTTGTCCTCTAGGTTACAGAGATCTGGTAGTCCCATCCACCAAACTACCAGGTGGGTGGTATAGAGGAGATGGACCCACTGGTTGTCCTCTAGGTTACAGAGATCTGGAAGTCCCATCCACCAAACTACCAGGTGGGTGGTATAGAGGAGATGGACCCACTGGTTGCCCTGTAGGTTACAGAGAGCTGGAAGTCCCATCCACCAAACTACCAGGTGTGTGGTATAGAGGAGATGGACCCACTGGTTGCCCTCTAGGTTACAGAGATCTGGTAGTCCCATCCACCAAACTACCAGGTGGGTGGTATAGAGGAGATGGACCCACTGGTTGTCCTCTAGGTTACAGAGATCTGGTAGTCCCATCCACCACACTACCAGGTGGGTGGTATAGAGGAGATGGACCCACTGGTTGCCCTCTAGGTTACAGAGATCTGGAAGTCCCATCCACCAAACTACCAGGTGGGTGGTATAGAGGAGATGGACCCACTGGTTGTCCTCTAGGTTACAGAGATCTGGAAGTCCCATCCACCAAACTACCAGGTGGGTGGTATAGAGGAGATGGACCCACTGGTTGCCCTCTAGGTTACAGAGATCTGGTAGTCCCATCCACCAAACTACCAGGTGGGTGGTATAAAGGAGATGGACCCACTGGTTGCCCTCTAGGTTACAGAGATCTGGAAGTCCCATCCACCAAACTACCAGGTGGGTGGTATAGAGGAGATGGACCCACTGGTTGCCCTCTAGGTTACAGAGATCTGGTAGTCCCATCCACCAAACTACCAGGTGGGTGGTATAGAGGAGATGGACCCACTGGTTGTCCTCTAGGTTACAGAGATCTGGAAGTCCCATCCACCAAACTACCAGGTGGGTGGTATAGAGGAGATGGACCCACTGGTTGTACTCTAGCTTACAGAGATCTGGAAGTCCCATCCACCAAACTACCAGGTGGGTGGTATAGAGGAGATGGACCCACTGGTTGTCCTCTAGGTTACAGAGATCTGGAAGTCCCATCCACCAAACTACCAGGTGGGTGGTATAGAGGAGATGGACCACTGGTTGTCCTCTAGGTTACAGAGATCTGGTAGTCCCATCCACCAAACTACCAGGTGGGTGGTATAGAGGAGATGGACCCACTGGTTGCCCTCTAGGTTACAGAGATCTGGAAGTCCCATCCACCAAACTACCAGGTGGGTGGTATAGAGGAGATGGACCCACTGGTTGTCCTCTAGGTTACAGAGATCTGGAAGTCCCATCCACCAAACTACCAGGTGGGTGGTATAGAGGAGATGGACCCACTGGTTGTACTCTAGGTTACAGAGATCTGGAAGTCCCATCCACCAAACTACCAGGTGGGTGGTATAGAGGAGATGGACCCACTGGTTGTCCTCTAGGTTACAGAGATCTGGTAGTCCCATCCACCAAACTACCAGGTGGGTGGTATAGAGGAGATGGACCCACTGGTTGCCCTCTAGGTTACAGAGATCTGGTAGTCCCATCCACCAAACTACCAGGTGTGTGGTATAGAGGAGATGGACCCACTGGTTGCCCTCTAGGTTACAGAGATCTGGAAGTCCCATCCACCAAACTACCAGGTGGGTGGTATAGAGGAGATGGACCCACTGGTTGCCCTCTAGGTTACAGAGATCTGGTAGTCCCATCCACCAGACTACCAGGTGGGTGGTATAGAGGAGATGGACCCACTGGTTGCCCTCTAGGTTACAGAGATCTGGTAGTCCCATCCACCAAACTACCAGGTGGGTGGTATAGAGGAGATGGACCCACTGGTTGTCCTCTAGGTTACAGAGATCTGGTAGTCCCATCCACCAAACTACCAGGTGGGTGGTATAAAGGAGATGGACCCACTGGTTGCCCTCTAGGTTGCAGAGATCTGGTAGTCCCATCCACCAAACTACCAGGTGGGTGGTATAGAGGAGATGGACCCACTGGTTGCCCTCTAGGTTACAGAGATCTGGTAGTCCCATCCACCAAACTACCAAGTGTGTGGTATAGAGGAGATGGACCCACTGGTTGCCCTCTAGGTTACAGAGATCTGGAAGTCCCATCCACCAAACTACCAGGTGGGTGGTATAGAGGAGATGGACCCACTGGTTGCCCTCTAGGTTACAGAGATCTGGTAGTCCCATCCACCAAACTACCAGGTGGGTGGTATAGAGGAGATGGACCCACTGGTTGCCCTCTAGGTTACAGAGATCTGGTAGTCCCATCCACCAAACTACCAGGTGGGTGGTATAGAGGAGATGGACCCACTGGTTGTCCTCTAGGTTACAGAGATCTGGTAGTCCCATCCACCAAACTACCAGGTGGGTGGTATAAAGGAGATGGACCCACTGGTTGCCCTCTAGGTTACAGAGATCTGGTAGTCCCATCCACCAAACTACCAGGTGGGTGGTATAGAGGAGATGGACCCACTGGTTGCCCTCTAGGTTACAGAGATCTGGTAGTCCCATCCACCAAACTACCAAGTGTGTGGTATAGAGGAGATGGACCCACTGGTTGCCCTCTAGATTATAGAGAGCTGATAGTCCCATCCACCAAACTACCAGGTGTGAAACAGGGAAAATAATCATTGGGTATACTAACTTGGTATAGAGCAGACCTAACTCCTTTTATTAAATTAGTCAAAACAGGAACATTTTGCATCTGGCTAGAAATTCAAAAGGAAATGATCTAAAAAAAAATCCTCCTGTGTGCTACCTATATCCCCCCACTAGAATCCCCATACTTTAATGAAGACAGCTTCTCCATCCTGGAGGGGGAAATCAATCATTTCCAGGCCCAGGGACATGTACTAGTCTGTGGTGACCTACATGCCAGAACCGGACAAGAACCTGACACCCTCAGCACACAGGGGGACAAACACCTACCTGGAGATGTCAGCATTCCCTCCCCCATATGCCCCCCTAGACACAACTATGACAACATAACCAACAAAAACAAGTCACAACTCCTGCAGCTCTGTTGCACGCTGGGTATGTACATAGTTAATGGTAGGCTTCGAGGGGACTCCTATGGTAGGTACACCTATAGCTCATCTCTTGGCAGTAATACTGTAGACTACTTTATCACTGACCTCAACGCAAGGTCTCTCAGAGCGTTCACAGTCAGCCCACTGACGCCTCTATCAGATCACAGCAAAATCACAGTCTACTTGAACAGAGCAATACTCAATCAAGAGGCATCAAAGCCAAAGGACCTAAATAATATTAAGAAATGCTATAGATGGAAGGAGAGTAGCGTAGAAATCTAACCAATAAAACAATTAGACAACAACAAATTCAATCCCTTCGAGAAAACTTCCTAGACAAAACATACACCATAAAATACATGTATACAAACAACAAGTGAGGGGTTAAAATGTGCAAAAAACACACATTTCTTTCCACAGGGCCGTGGGGTGAGACAGGGATGCAGTTTAAGCCCCACCCTCTTCAACATATATATCAATGAATTGGCGAGGGCTCTAGAACAATCTGCAGCATAAGACCTCATCCTACTAGAATCTGAAATCAAATCTCTACTGTTTGCTGATGATCTAGTGCTTCTGTCCCCAACCAAGGAGGGCCCACAGCAGCACCTAGATATTCTGCACAGATTCTGCCAGACCTGGGCCCTGACAGTAAATCTCAGTAAGACAAAGATTATGCAGAGCAGAATTAGGCCGATACCAGCTAGTTATAAAAATCCAGAAAAGAGCTGTTCAATTCTACAACCACCTACAACAAACCTTCCATAACAAAGCCATCACCTACAGAGAGATGAACCTGGAGAAGAGTCCCCTAAGCAAGCTGGTCCTCAGGCTCTGTTCACAAACACAAACAGATCCCACAGAGCTCTAGGACAACAGCACAATTAGACCCAACCAAATCATGAGAAAACAAAAAGATAATTACTTGATACATTGGAAAGAATGAACCAAAAACAGAGCAAACTAGAATGCTATTTGGCCCTACACAGAGAGTACACAGTGGCAGAATACCTGACCACTGTGACTGTCCCTACACAGAGAGTACACAGTGGCAGAATACCTGACCACTGTGGCTGACCCAAAATTAAGGAAAGCTTTGACTATGTACAGACTCAGTGAGCATTGCTATTGAGAAAGGCTGCCGTAGGCAGACCTGGCTCTCAAGAGAAGACAGGCTATGTGCTCTCTGCCCACAAAATGAGGTGGAAACTGAGCTGCACGTCCTAACTTCCTGCCAAATGTATGACCATATTAGAGAGACATATTTCTCTCAGATTACACAGACCCACAGAGAATTAGAACAAATCCAATTTTGATAAACTCCCATATCTACTGGGTGAAATACCACAGTGTGACATCACAGCAGCAAGATTTGTGACCTGTTGCCACAAGAAAAGGTCAACCAGTGAAGAACAAACACCATTGTAAATACAACCCATATTTATGCTTATTTATTTTCCCTTTTGTACTTTAACCATTTGTACATCTTTACAACACTGAATATAGATTGTCTGGAATACAGACAGTAGGAGAGTGACTGGTATACAGACAGTAGGAGAGTGACTGGTATACAGACAGTAGGAGAGTGACTGGTATACAGACAGTAGGATAGTGACTGGTAAACAGACAGTAGGAGAGTGACTGGTAAACAGACAGTAGGAGAGTAACTGGTATACAGACAGTAGGAGAGTGACTGGTAAACAGACAGTAGGAGAGTGACTGGTATACAGACAGTAGGAGAGTGACTGGTAAACAGACAGTAGGAGAGTGACTGGTATACAGACAGTAGGAGAGTGACTGGTATACAGACAGTAGGATAGTGACTGGTATACAGAGACAGTAGGAGAGTGACTGGTATACCTACTGTAGGAGAGCTTGCCATGGGAAGAGCTGATGGAGAACTACTTTATTCAGATGATCTGCCTATTGTTGCCGTTCCCATAGGAACACGACAGTCATGATGACTCAGAGCTTCTATTACTCACATTCTCAACAAAGGGTGACTTTGTAGATTAGGCAGCATATTAACACATACCGTGGCTAAGGCAGTTGATTATCCTGACAGATACCGTAGCTAAGGCAGTTGATTATACTGACAGATACTGTAGCTAAGGCAGTTGATTATCCTGACAGATACTGTAGCTAAGGCAGTTGATTATACTGACAGAGACCGTAGCTAAGGCAGTTGATTATACAGACAGATACTGTAGCTAAGGCAGTTGATTATACTGACAGATACTGTAGCTAAGGCAGTTGATTATACTGACAGATACTGTAGCTAAGGCAGTTGATTATACTGACAGATACTGTAGCTAAGGCAGTTGATTATACAGACAGATACTGTAGCTAAGGCAGTTGATTATACTGACAGATACTGTAGCTAAGGCAGTTGATTATACTGACAGATACCGTAGCTAAGGCAGTTGATTATACTGACAGATACTGTAGCTAAGGCAGTTGATTATTCTAACAGATACTGTAGCTAAGGCAGTTGATTATACTGACAGATACTGTAGCTAAGGCAGTTGATTATTCTAACAGATACTGTAGCTAAGGCAGTTGATTATCCTGACAGATACTGTAGCTAAGGCAGTTGATTACACTGACAGATACTGTAGCTAAGGCAGTTGATTATACTGACAGATACTGTAGCTAAGGCAGTTGATTATACAGACAGATACTGTAGCTAAGGCAGTTGATTATACTGACAGATACTGTAGCTAAGGCAGTTGATTATACTGACAGATACTGTAGCTAAGGCAGTTGATTATACAGACAGATACTGTAGCTAAGGCAGTTGATTATACAGACAGATACTGTAGCTAAGGCAGTTGATTATACTGACAGATACTGTAGCTAAGGCAGTTGATTATACTGACAGATACTGTAGCTAAGGCAGTTGATTATACTGACAGATACTGTAGCTAAGGCAGTTGATTATACTGACAGATACCGTAGCTAAGGCAGTTGATTATACTGACAGATACTGTAGCTAAGGCAGTTGATTATTCTAACAGATACTGTAGCTAAGGCAGTTGATTATCCTGACAGATACTGTAGCTAAGGCAGTTGATTACACTGACAGATACTGTAGCTAAGGCAGTTGATTATACTGACAGATACTGTAGCTAAGGCAGTTGATTATACAGACAGATACTGTAGCTAAGGCAGTTGATTATACTGACAGATACTGTAGCTAAGGCAGTTGATTATACTGACAGATACTGTAGCTAAGGCAGTTGATTATACAGACAGATACTGTAGCTAAGGCAGTTGATTATACAGACAGATACTGTAGCTAAGGCAGTTGATTATACTGACAGATACTGTAGCTAAGGCAGTTGATTATACTGACAGATACTGTAGCTAAGGCAGTTGATTATACTGACAGATACTGTAGCTAAGGCAGTTGATTATACTGACAGATACCGTAGCTAAGGCAGTTGATTATACTGACAGATACTGTAGCTAAGGCAGTTGATTATTCTAACAGATACTGTAGCTAAGGCAGTTGATTATCCTGACAGATACTGTAGCTAAGGCAGTTGATTACACTGACAGATACTGTAGCTAAGGCAGTTGATTATACTGACAGATACTGTAGCTAAGGCAGTTGATTATACAGACAGATACTGTAGCTAAGGCAGTTGATTATACTGACAGATACTGTAGCTAAGGCAGTTGATTATACTGACAGATACTGTAGCTAAGGCAGTTGATGTGCTGAGAGTTTGATTGGTGTAGTAGACAGGTAGCTCTTAGCTGCTTTGATTCTGTCTGCTTAGATAGATTACTCTAGAGGTAGCTTTTAGCTAAGGCGCTTGAAGTGCTCAGTCTGATTGATGCAATAACTACAAGGTCATCCTGGATACTAGAGCCATTAGAAGTAGATTGGAACAGAAACCTATTAGATAACAAGCTGGTCTACTCTATCTATCTCCCTGCTTGTCTGTGAGTTATCAGGGAAGGGATCTCCCAATAGGTCCATTGATCGTGTTTGCTGCTGGAGGCAGACAGCGAGAACATAACAACTGTTTCCTGTCCGGCAGACAACTAGTTCTCTGGATTTGCTTGGTATTCAATATTTGAGTTGTGACCTTAAAAACAAGTGACAATTTCCTGCACCACAAAAAAAATAAGTCTTAAAAGGTACACAGTTGATAATGGCATGGGTTTATAGAGAGAGGTAGAGCAGCCTATCCAGATATAGGTTTATAGAGAGGTAGGGAAGCCTATCCAGATATAGGTTTATAGAGAGGTAGAGCAGTCTATCCAGATATAGGTTTATAGAGAGAGGTAGAGAAGCCTATCCAGATATAGGTTTATAGAGAGGTAGAGAAGCCTATCCAGATATAGGTTTATAGAGAGGTAGAGCAGTCTATGCAGACATGGGTTTATAGAGAGGTAGAGCAGTCTATCCAGACATGGGTTTATAGAGAGGTAGAGCAGACATGGGTTTATAGAGAGGTAGAGCAGACATGGGTTTATAGAGAGGTAGAGCAGTCTATCCAGACATGGGTTTATAGAGAGGTAGAGCAGACATGGGTTTATAGAGAGAGAGGTAGAGCAGACATGGGTTTATAGAGAGAGAGGTAGAGCAGCCTATCCAGACATGGGTTTATAGAGAGGTAGAGCAGTCTATCCAGACATGGGTTTATAGAAAGGTAGAGCAGCCTATCCAGACATGGGTTTATAGAAAGGTAGAGCAGACATGGGTTTATAGAGAGGTAGAGCAGTCTATCCAGACATGGGTTTATAGAGAGGTAGAGCAGCCTATCCAGACATGGGTTTATAGAGAGGTAGAGCAGCCTATCCAGACATGGGTTTATAGAGAGAGAGGTAGAGCAGCCTATCCAGACATGGGTTTATAGAGAGGTAGAGCAGACATGGGTTTATAGAGAGGTAGAGCAGTCTATCCAGACATGGGTTTATAGAGAGAGAGGTAGAGCAGCCTATCCAGACATGGGTTTATAGAGAGGTAGAGCAGTCTATCCAGACATGGGTTTATAGAGAGAGGTAGAGCAGACATGGGTTTATAGAGAGAGAGGTAGAGCAGCCTATCCAGACATGGGTTTATAGAGAGGTAGAGCAGACATGGGTTTATAGAGAGAGAGGTAGAGCAGCCTATCCAGACATGGGTTTATAGAGAGAGAGGTAGAGCAGTCTATCCAGACATGGGTTTATAGAGAGGTAGAGCAGACATGGGTTTATAGAGAGAGAGGTAGAGCAGTCTATCCAGACATGGGTTTATAGAGAGAGAGGTAGAGCAGCCTATCCAGACATGGGTTTATAGAGAGGTAGAGCAGCCTATCCAGACATGACAAACTGTTCCCATGGAAGGAGAGATGTTCCTTTTGTGCCGGTGAATCTCGTATTTAGAAACATTAAAACACGATTGGTTTCCCCCTATTTAGTTTAATTTGATTAAAAACCAAGCCTTGCCTTAATTAAGGCTGGTTTAGTAGAAGCGTTCCTTTTTTAGCCATTAGCCAAGCAGCCTGTGAACAAAGGGCTTTTTTAAATGGTCTACTGAGAGTACTTTGAAATATTTGGGAGTCCCCCCCCCCATGTTTTTTCATTAGTCACAATTCACATATCTGCGTACTTCATTTCACTTGTTCAGTAGCCTGATTGGTGTCACACTACTTCTCCATCCCTAGCAAACACAGCTGGACGAATCACATTGCATTCTAAACTGAAGACCATGATTAGGTGATTATTGGAGTCGGGTGTGTTAGCTGGAGCTGGGGGCAAAACTGTGACAACAATCAGGCCCCATGAGGACTGGATTTGCCCACCCCTGGTTTAGGGTTTGGGAGTTATTATGTGATATGTGAATTGCCCACCACTGGTTCAATTCTCGGGCGGAGGGTCTGTTGTCCGGACCTCTGGCAGTCTCTATGGGGGCACCACAGGGTTCAATTCTCAGGCCAACTCCTTTCTCTGTATATATCAACGATGTCGCTCTTGCTGCTGGTGATTCTCTGATCCACCTCTACGCAGACGACACCATTCTGTATACATCTGGCCCTTCTTTGGACACTGTGTTAACAAACCTCCAAACGAGCTTCAATGCCATAGAACTCTCCTTCCGTGGCCTCCAACTGTTCTTAAACGCTAGTAAAACTGAATGCATGCTTTTTAACCGATTCCCTACCCGCACCCTCCCACCCGACTAGCATCACTACTCTGAATGTTTCTCACTTAGAATACGTGGACAACTGAGCTGACAAGGTAAAAAAAATCTGTCGTTCTAGCCTCTGAACAAGGCAGTTAACCCACTGTTCCTCGGTAGGCCGTCATTGAAAATAAGAATTTGTTCTTAACTGACTTGCCCGGTTAAATAAAGGGTTAAATTAGAAACATATACATACAAATACCTCCTCAGCTGTCATTGGTTGAGTTGGGACCATGCATGCAAGAGCAGGAAGCCCTGCGTTCTTTAACAATGATGTGTGAATGTTTTAATAATTTAAATAGGTTATGAATCATTCTGCCGGATGGAATCTGTTCCTACAGCACAGAGTTCTATCTCTCTGTGCGACATTCTATATTTAACCCAAGGTTCCTGGGTTAGAGAGGGAGTCCAATTCTACCATTGAACATTTTAATTCCCAAACACCTCTGTGGCTTTCTCTAATTTTGAGGAATGCAAAGGGGGTGTTATCTGTTTTCATTATTTATTTATGTACATTTATTTTATTTTTCATGACAGTATTTGGTTCGCAGATTATTTGTAATATATTTGATCTTGCGTGATGGAAAGCAGTTTTTCAACCTGATTTAAAAGAGCTTGATAGAGTCCTTAACTCAGCATTTATTTTTAAATACAGTTGAAGTGGGAAGTTTACATACACTTAGGTTGGAGTTATTAAAACTCGTTTTTCAACCACTCCACAATTTTTTTGTCAACAAACTATAGTTTTGGCAAGTCGGTTAGGACATCTACTTTGTACATGACACACATCATTCTTCCAACAATTGTTTACAGACAGATTATTTCACTTATAACTCACTGTATCACAAGTCCAGTGGGTCAGAAGTTTACATACACTATGTTGACTGTGCCTTTAAACAGCTTGGAAAATTCCAAAAAATGATGTCATTGCTTTCAAAGCTTCTGATGGGCTAAATGACATAATTTCGAGGTGTACCTGAGGATGTACGTATTTCATTTCAAGGTCTACCTTCAAACTCAGTGCCTCTTTGTTTGACATCATGGGAAAATCAGCCAAGTCATCAGATAAAATGATATACCTCCTTTGGAGCAATTTCCAAATGCCTGAAGGTACAACCAATAGTATGCAAGTATAAACCCCTTGGGACCACACTGCCATCATACCGCTCAGGTGACGGGTTCTGTCTCCTAGAGATGAACGTACTTTAGTGCGAAAAGTGCAAATCAATTCCAGAACAACAGCAAAGGACCTTGTGAAGATGCTGGAGGAAACGGGTACAAAAGTATCTATTTCCACAGTAAAACGAGTCCTATATTGACAAAACCTGAAAGGCCGCTCAGCAAGGAAGAAGCCACTGCTCCAAAACCGCCATAAAAAGGCCAGACTACAGTTCGCAACTGCTCTAATACCACCTGTCACGGTTTTTTTCTTCCTCCTCCTCTGAAGAGGATCGGACCAAAATGCGGCGTGGTATATGTTCATTAATTTTAATAAAGAACACACTGAAACACTATACAAAAACAATAAACGAAATAACAACCATGAAGCTAATGAGAACTGTGCTGAAACAAGCAATCAACATAGACAATCACCCACAAACAAACAGTGCAACCCAGGCTACCTAAGTATGATTCTCAATCAGAGACAACTAATGACACCTGCCTCTGATTGAGAACCATACTAGGCCGAAACATAGAAATCCCCAAATCATAGAAAATCAAAAATATATTACAATATATTGATATATTGAAGCAACATCTCAAGACATCAGTCAGGAAGTTAAAGCTTAGTCGCAAAAGGGTCTCCAAATGGACAATGACCCCAAGCATACTTCCAAAGTTGTGGCAAAATGGCTTAAGGACAACAATGTCAAAGTGTTGGAGTGGCCATCACAAAGCCCTGACCTCAATCCTATAGAACATTTGTGGGCAGAACTGAAAAAGCATGTGCGAGCAAGGAGGCCTACAAACCTGACTCAATTACACCAGGTCTGTCAGGAGGAATGGGCCAAAATTCACCCACCTTATTGTGAGAAGATTGTGGAAGCCTACCTGAAACATTTGACTCAAATTAAACAATTTAAAGGCAATGCTACCAAATACTAATTGAGGTTATGTAAACTTCTGACCCCCTGAGAATGTGATGAAAGAAATAAATGCTGAAATGAATCATTCTCTGTACTGTCATTCTGACATTTCACATTCTTAAAATAAAGTGGTGATCCCAACTGACCTGAAACAGGGAATTCTTACCAGGATTAAATGTTAGGAATTGTGAAAAACTGAGTTGAAATGTATTTGGTATGTAAACTTCGAACTTCAACTGTATATATTTTTTCTAATTGAACCTTCATTTAAGTAGGCAAGTCAGTTAAAAACAAATTCTTATTTACAATGACGGCCTACACCGGCCAAACCCTAACCGGGACGACGCTGGGCCAATTGTGCGCCACCCTATGGAACTCCCAATCAGGGCCCGGTTGTGATACAGCCTGGATTCGAACCAGGGTGTCTATAGTGATGCCTCAAGCGGTGCCTTAGACCGCTTCGCCACACATTCGAGGTGTTGCTTCTCTCTCTTTTCATGTTCTCACTAGAGACAGTCAGGTTACGGGGAAAGTCTCGTTATCTTGCTGTGGGAGGGTGCTCCAATGCTGCAGACTCTATAGGCTGCAGACTCCCCCTAGCTCCAGGGCTCACACACACTGATGGGATGATTAGGAATCAATACAAGACCAGTGGCATATTGTTAATGATTTTGTAAATGGAGCCCATTCCTATTTACAACACATAACATTATCAGGGTTTGTTATAGCATTTTTCAGTGATATAACAACACATTGGGGAAAATGGGCTATTGCTGATATTGTAGCTGTCCAGAGTTCTGTACGGTTTCCATGTGAATTCATATTAATATGGACAATAAGATAGTAGTTATCATCCAATAAAGGACATACAATACAGAAGGGCTCATTCAGATATCTACTGTACTGGGTTCAGTCAGATATCTGCTGTACTGTACTGGGTTCAGTCAGATATCTGCTGTACTGGGTTCAGTCATATCTACTGTACTGGGTTCAGTCATATCTACTGTACTGGGTTCAGTCATATCTACTGTACTGGGTTCAGTCATATCTACTGTACTGGGTTCAGTCAGATATCTACTATACTGGGTTCAGTCAGATATCTACTGTACTGGGTTCAGTCATATCTACTGTACTGGGTTCAGTCATATCTACTGTACTGGGTTCAGTCATATATCTACTGTACTGGGTTCAGTCATATCTACTGTACTGGGTTCAGTCAGATATCTACTGTACTGGGTTCAGTCATATCTACTGTACTGGGTTCAGTCAGATATCTGCTGTACTGGGTTCAGTCAGATATCTACTGTACTGGGTTCAGTCAGATATCTGCTGTACTGTACTGGGTTCAGTCAGATATCTACTGTACTGTACTGGGTTCAGTCAGATTTCTACTGTACTGAGTTCAGTCAGATATTTATTATAATGTACTGTACTGGGTTCAGTCATATCTACTGTTCTCGGTTCAGTCCGATATCTACTGTACTGGGTTCAGTCAGATTTACTGTACTGGGTTCAGTCAGATATTTACTGTACTGTGTTCAGTCAGATATCTACTGTAATGTACTGGGTTCAGTCAGATATCTACTGTACTGGGTTTATTCAGAAATCTTCTGTACTGGGTTCAGTCAGATTTCTAATATACTGTGCTGGGTTCAGTCAGATATCTACTCTACTGGGTTCAGTCAGATATCTACTGTACTGGTTCAGTCAGATATCTACTGTACTGGGTTCAGTCAGATATTTACTATACTGGGTTCAGTCAGATAGCTGCTGTACTGGGTTCAGTCAGAAATCTGCTGTACTCTACTGGGTTCAGTCAGATATCTGCTGTACTGGGCTCAGTCGGATATCTACTGTACTGGCTTCTGTCAGATATCTACTGTACTGGGTTCAGTCAGATATCTACTGTACTGGGTTCAGTCAGATATCTACTGGACTGAACTGGGTTCACTCAGATATCTGCTGTACTGGCTTCAGTCATATATCTACTGTACTGGGTTCAGTCAGATATTTAGAGTACTGGGTTCAGTCAGATATCTACTGTACTGTGTTCAGTCAGATATCTACTGTACTGTGTTCAGTCAGATATCTACTGTACTGGGTTCAGTCAGATATCTACTGTACTGGTTCAGTCAGATATCTACTGTACTGGGTTCAGTCATATATCTACTGTACTTGGTTCAGTCAGATATCTACTGTACTGGGTTCAGTCAGATATCTACTGTACTGGTTCAGTCAGATATCTACTGTACTGGGTTCAGTCATATATCTACTGTACTTGGTTCAGTCAGATATCTACTGTACTGGGTTCAGTCAGATATCTACTGTACTGGTTCAGTCAGATATCTACTGTACTGGGTTCAGTCATATATCTACTGTACTTGGTTCAGTCAGATATCTACTGTACTGGGTTCAGTCAGATATCTACTGTACTGGTTCAGTCAGATATCTACTGTACTGGGTTCAGTCATATATCTACTGTACTTGGTTCAGTCAGATATCTACTGTACTGGGTTCAGTCAGATATCTACTGTACTGGTTCAGTCAGATATCTACTGTACTGGGTTCAGTCAGATATTTACTGTGCTGTACTGGGTTCAGTCAGATATCTACTGTGCTGTACTGGGTTCAGTCAGATATCTACTGTACTGGGATCAGTCAGATAACTGCTGTACTGTACTGGGTTCAGTCAGATATCTGCTGTACTGTACTGGGTTCAGTCAGATTTCTACTGTACTGAGTTCAGTCAGATATTTACTATACTGTACTGTACTGGGTTCAGTCATATCTACTGTTCTCGGTTCAGTCCGATATCTACTGTACTGGATTCAGTCAGATTTACTGTACTGGGTTCAGTCAGATATTTACTATACTGTACTGGGTTCCGTTAGATATCTACTGTACTGTGTTCAGTCAGATATCTACTGTACTGTACTGGGTTCTGTCAGATATCTACTGTACTGGGTTTATTCAGAAATCTACTGTACTGGGTTCAGTCAGATTTCTAATATACTGTGCTGGGTTCAGTCAGATATCTACTGTACTGGGTTCAGTCAGATATCTACTGTATTGGGTTCAGTCAGATATCTACTGTACTGGGTTCAGTCAGATATCTGCTGTACTGTACTGGGTTCAGTCAGATATCTACTGTATTGGGTTCAGTCAGATATCTACTGTACTGGGTTTATTCAGAAATCTTCTGTACTGGGTTCAGTCAGATTTCTAATATACTGTGCTGGGTTCAGTCATATCTACTGTACTGGGTTCAGTCAGATATCTACTGTACTGGGTTCAGTCAGATATCTACTGTACTGAGTTCAGTCAGATATCTACTGTACTGGCCTCAGTACATTACAGTAGATATCTGACTGAATACAGCACCTGGCCAAAAAACGGAACATTATTTCAGGTGAGACAAGAGCTGTGCTTGTTGAATGTCCTTCCCACAGGAAAATTGTCCAGTATCAAGAGAACATCCCTGGTCATCCCTTTCCCTATAAGCGTGCTGAAAGTCTGTTTTCTGTAAAATAGTGTTGTATCTTGTCAAACACATTTTTTTCCAAAAGTTTACTAAGAGTTGGTAACAGGCTGATTGGCTATTTAAACCAGTAAAGATGTTTTTTCTTTTCTTAGGTAGCGGAAGGTGTTTTGCCAGTGGTGTAAAGTACCTGGGGTATCTGTACTTGACCTAATTATTTATATTTTTGACAACTTTTACTTTTACTTCACTACTTTCCTAAAGAAAATAATGTACTTTTTACTTCATACATTGTCCACTACTTTCCTCAGTAGTTTTCCATCCAAGTCAGACCCCGGTGGCTTGTCATTGTTGATAGACAACAATCATTGTTTCACCTCTTCAACACTTTACGAATTCAAAATTACGACGCTTGTCTTTCATAATTTGGTCAGATATGCTTGGATGTGTAGTGTCAGCGTTAGATTGCATGTTATGCCTAAATTTTCTAATCTTGCCAATGCAAAAAAAAATCATTAAAGTAGTTGGCAATGTCAGTCGGTTTTGTAATGAATGAGCCCATCTGATTCAACGAATGATGGAGCTGAGTTTGCCTTTTTGCCCAAAATGTCATTTAAGGTGCTCTAAATCTTTTTACTATTGTTCTTTAGGTCATTTATCTTTGTTTCATAGTATAGTTTCTTATTTTTTCATTCCGTTTAGTCACATGATTTCTCAGTTCGCAGTACGTTTGACAATCGGTTGGGCTGCCAGACATATTTGCTGCTCCTTCAGCCTCATCCTTCTCAACTATAACATTTTTCAAATCAATCCACGGGGATTTAACCGTTTTTAACAGTCATTTTCTTAATGGGTGCTTATTAGTAACTGAAGTAAGCACTTTCATAAATGTGTCAAGTGCAGCGTCTGGTTGCTCCTCAGTACACACCACAGACCAGCAGCGTCTGGTTGCTGCTCATTACACACAACAGACCAGCAGCGTCTGGTTGCTCCTCATTACACACCACAGACCAGCAGCGTCTGGTTGCTCCTCATTACACACCACAGACCAGCAGCGTCTGGCTGCTGCTCATTACACACCACAGACCAGCAGCGTCTGGTTACTCCTCATTACACACCACAGACCAGCAGCGTCTGGTTGCTCCTCATTACACACCACAGACCAGCAGCGAGTGGTTGCTTCTCATTACACACCACAGACCAGCAGCGTCTGGTTGCTCCTCATTACACACCACAGACCAGCAGCGTCTGGTTGCTTCTCATTACACACCACAGAGGTTACAGCCACTATGACAATTAATAAAGCCAAGGAGTCAATGAGTCCCAATCTATTGAACATCAGCCACTTGACTCCAAAGCATCCCATTCTGTATGCACAGTATGCCTGCAATCTGTAAAACTCTCTCATGTTCTGAGATCTCAGGGCCAGTGTAAAACATTTAAGAAGCAAGTGTCCTAATCACAACCCCGACCATTTGAAATGTTTAAACACTTGTAAAAAAAAAAGTTTAAAAAAAAAAGTCTGTGCCTTGGTTGAAGAGAGAGATAGTGGCCGTGTTCCCATATCCCTACTATTCATGTACCTAGTAGGGGTTAAGACACTAAGCCCTACTATTCATGTACCTAGTAGGGGTTAAGACACTAAGCCCTACTATTCATGTACCTAGTAGGGGTTAAGACACTAAGCCCTACTATTCATGTACCTAGTAGGGGTTAAGACACTAAGCCCTACTATTCATGTACCTAGTAGGGGTTAAGACACTAAGCCCTACTATTCATGTACCTAGTAGGGGTTAAGACACTAAGCCCTACTATTCATGTACCTAGTAGGGGTTAAGACACTAAGCCCTACTATTCAAGCATACTTCATTTATATAAAAATAAAAAGATTTCCACTGCATCAGGGACAGTAGTGTTCTGTGGGAGGACGGCCAATCAGATAATACCTCCTGGTATATAGTGTTCTGTGGGAGGACGGCCAATCAGATAATACCTCCTGTTATGTAGTGTTCTGTGGGAGGACGGCCAATCAGATAATACCTCCTGGTATGTAGTGTTCTGTGGGAGGACGGCCAATCAGATAATACCTCCTGGTATGTAGTGTTCTGTGGGAGGACGGCCAATCAGATAATACCTCCTGGTATGTAGTGTTCTGTGGGAGGACGGCCAATCAGATAATACCTCCTGGTATGTAGTGTTCTGTGGGAGGACGGCCAATCAGATAATACCTCCTGGTATGTAGTGTTCTGTGGGAGGACGGCCAATCAGATAATACCTCCTGGTATGTAGTGTTCTGTGGGAGGACGGCCAATCAGATAATACCTCCTGGTATGTAGTGTTCAGTGGGAGGACGGCCAATCAGATAATACCTCCTGGTATGTAGTGTTCTGTGGGAGGACGGCCAATCAGATAACACCTCCTGGTATGTAGTGTTCTGTGGTAGGACGGCCAATCATATAATACCTCCTGGTATATAGTGTTCTGTGGGAGGACGGCCAATCAGATAATACCTCCTGGTATGTAGTGTTCTGTGGGAGGACGGCCAATCAGATAATACCTCCTGGTATGTAGTGTTCTGTGGGAGGACGGCCAATCAGATAATACCTCCTGGTATGTAGTGTTCAGTGGGAGGACGGCCAATCAGATAATACCTCCTGGTATGTATTGTTCTGTGGGAGGACGGCCAATCAGATAATACCTCCTGTTATGTAGTGTTCTGTGGGCAGACGGCCAATAAGATAATACCTCCTGGTATGTAGTGTTCTGTGGGCAGACGGCCAATCAGATAATACCTCTTGGTATGTAGTGTTCTGTGGGCAGACGGCCAATCAGATAATACCTCTTGGTATGTAGTGTTCTGTGGGCGAACGGCCAATCAGATAATACCTCCTGGTATGTAGTGTTCTGTGGGCAGACGGCCAATCAGATAATACCTCCTGGTATGTAGTGTTCTGTGGGCAGACGGCCAATCAGATAATACCTCCTGGTATGTAGTGTTCTGTGGGAGGACGGCCAATCATATAATACCTCCTGGTATGTAGTGTTCTGTGGGCAGACGGCCAATCAGATAATACCTCCTGGTATGTAGTGTTCTGTGGGTAACGGCCAGTGACCAACAACCAGCATTATATTGCCTTAGTGTCTTCGTGTCTTTACTGTAGGTGTCCTTATGAATGCATTATATTGCCTTAGTGTCTTCGTGTCTTTACTGTCGGTTCCTTTATGAATGAATTATATTTTGTATAATTTCTATTGAGAGCAACTGTAGGCTAATATTTTAATGTTGTTAAAATGATTCCGCTCCAAATCTTCAGCTTTTCTTCATTTTTTTAGAATAATTTTGATTTGTTTTTTCTCATTTCAGGCCACAATCGGAATAGACTTCCTGTCAAAAACGATGTACTTGGAGGACCGAACGGTAAGTTAGCTCAATCTAAGGCTCTTTTACTATCCTTCTAGTGTCGCCCCCCAGGGCCACTTCTCTCTCTCTGTGGAATATCATCCCCTCAGGTTCAGATGTACTGGCTTGTGTTTCTAAAGGCACCCTATTACATCTGTAGTGCACTTCTTTTATATCTTAATATATACAGACCCCATAGGGCTCTGACCCCTTAATATATACAGGCCCCATAGGGCTCTGACCCCTTAATATATACAGGCCCCATAGGGCTCTGACCCCTTAATATATACAGGCCCCATAGGGCTCTGACCCCTTAATATATACAGACCCCATAGGGCTCTGACCCCTTAATATATACAGGCCCCATAGGGCTCTGACCCCTTAATATATACAGGCCCCATAGGGCTCTGACCCCTTAATATATACAGGCCCCATAGGGCTCTGACCCCTTAATATATACAGGCCCCATAGGGCTCTGACCCCTTAATATATACAGGCCCCATAGGGCTCTGACCCCTTAATATATACAGGCCCCATAGGGCTCTGACCCCTTAATATTTACAGGCCCCATAGGGCTCTGACCCCTTAATATATACAGGGTCCATAGGGCTCTGACCCCTTAATATATACAGGCCCCATAGGGCTCTGACCCCTTAATATATACAGGCCCCATAGGGCTCTGACCCCTTAATATATACAGGCCCCACAGGGCTCTGACCCCTTAATATATACAGGCCCCATAGGGCTCTGACCCCTTAATATATACAGGCCCCATAGGGCTCTGACCCCTTAATATTTACAGGCCCCATAGGGCTCTGACCCCTTAATATATACAGGGTCCATAGGGCTCTGACCTCTTAATATATACAGGCCCCATAGGGCTCTGACCCCTTAATATATACAGGCCCCACAGGGCTCTGACCCCATAATATATACAGGCCCCACAGGGCTCTGACCCCTTAATATATACAGACCCCATAGGGCTCTGACCCCTTAATATATACAGGCCCCATAGGGCTCTGACCCCTTAATGGGGCGGCAGGGTAGCATAGTAGTTAGAGCGTTGGGCTAGTAACCGGAAGGTTGCAAGTTCAAATCCTGGCATGAACATGAACCGGGGGAAAAGCATCCTCGATGCTGTATTTTTCCTCCTGCCCCTGTTCTGACAGTTGCATAAAAAAAGGCCCGTTCTAAATCAAACTAATTTTACACATATTATTTAGTATATATTATATATTATTATTATTAGTATATATTTAGTATATATTATATATTATTATTAGTAGTATATATTTAGTATATATTATTATTATTTAGTATCTATTATATATTATTATTATTAGTATATATTATTATTATTATTAGTATATATTTAGTATATATTATTGTTATTAGTAGTATATATTTAGTATATATTATTGTTATTAGTAGTATATATTTAGTATATATTATTATTATTTGTATATATTTAGTATATATTATTGTTATTAGTATATATTTAGTATTTATTATTGTTATTAGTATATATTTAGTATATATTATTGTTATTAGTATATATTTAGTATATATTATTATTATTTAGTATATATTATATATTATTATTATTATTAGTATATATTTAGTATATATTATTGTTATTAGTATATATTT